>NC_138291.1:182595000-182690000 GCF_965601325.2 Salmo salar | reverse complement strand
ATGGCACCCCATTCCCTATAAAGTGCACTACTTTTGACCAGAGACATTACTGTATACAGGGAATGAAGTTCGATTTGGGACGTCTCTTATTCAGGCCCCAATATGGACTATAGCAGAGAGTAGCCAGGGCATTGGGGAGGGGGGGCGACCTCGTATTCAGGCCCCGATATGGACTACAGCAGAGAGTAGCCAGGGCATTGGGGGGGCGACCTCATATTCAGGCCCCGATATGGACTACAGCAGAGAGTAGCCAGGGCATTGGGGGGGCGACCTCGTATTCAGGCCCCGATATGGACTACAGCAGAGAGTAGCCAGGGCATTGGGGGGGTCGACCTCATATTCAGGCCCCAAGATGCACTACAGCAGAGAGTAGCCAGGGCATTGGGGGGGTCGACCTCATATTCAGGCCCCAAGATGCACTACAGCAGAGAGTAGCCAGGGCATTGGGGAGGGAGGGCGACCTCGTATTCAAGCCCCGATATGGACTACAGCAGAGAGTAGCCAGGGACGTTCTAGTCAAAGCCATCATGTTTTAATAACAACAAACCTTAGTAATTTTTCCTAGAGTGTGTTGAAGTTTCTACGTGTATGAAACAATGATTTATAATTATTTTTAGTTTTTAATGCTACGTGTGATTACTTCAGGATAACAGCACGTGTCTGGTTTAAAAAAGCCTTATTAGTTAAACTCAGAGAATTCACTATGGAATAATAATAATATAATAAGGTAGTGAATTCAGGGGGCAGCCCCCACCGGATTCCAACAACTGGTCCAACTAACTGTCGGCCCAATGGCTTCTCCATTACACCAAGAGATCTGAACCGCTTGCCGAAGTTGCTGGCTGTTGGCTTAAGGTTCGCCATACCTGTTCTCATCTTACAGAGCCCACCACTATACTCACCCGATCGACAAACAACCATGATAGAACGAATTCAGACCACTAGCTACAAACGAGGAATGTTTTTCACATCTTCAGAAGTGAGCATTTGTTTGTGAAGATGTTTTTCTTGTAAAAAAAAAATCGACAAATATCACTGTCGCCTGTCTGCAAATATGGGTCTGTGTCCCAAAATGTCTCCCTATTCCCTACATAGTGAACTACTTTTTGACCGGACACTGGTAAAAAGTAGTGTACTACATAGGGAGTGTGGTGCGGTGTAGAAGAACCCTCTGTGTTTTGAGTTGATGACCATGAGATTGTGTGTGAAGACGTACCAGGCCTTGACTGAATGTCGTTGAGCAGAAAGTGGTCGTCCCAAATGGCCCTCTATTCCAACAGAGCACTACTTTAGACCAAAGGCCGTCAGTGTGATGCTGAGGGCCCTGGGATCTGGTCAAACGTAGAGCACGATGTAAAGAAATAAGGTGTTTTCAGAACTAACCACACAACAAAATGATGCTTGATGTTGTAAAGCTGACGTGATTTTTCTTTGTTTTTTTTATTACAGTTATTTATGATGACGATATTTTCTCTCTGTCTCTCTCATTCACCCTGTTTCTCCTTCGTGCCCTTCAGTCCAGTCAATCTGTCAGTGGTCTGGCCTGCTGAAGCAGAGATTTTCATTCCCCCCAATCTCCTTCTGTACGGTATAATAACTAGTCCAATAAACAGCAGCTGTTCAGTGAGACGACCCTCCTGTGTCTTTGCTATGGTTCTTTCTCTAACACACTGTTCTTCCATTATCAGGACACTATACCACTACACTACTACTCTACTACTACACTACTCTACCACTACCCTACCACTAATCTATCACTACACTACCACTACTCTACTCTACCACTGCACTACTCTACCACTACACTACTCTACCACTACCCTACCACTAATCTATCACTACACTACCACTACTCTACTCTACCACTACACTACTCTACCACTACACTACTCTACCACTACTCTACCACTACTCTACCACTACTCTACTCTACCACTACTCTACCACTACTCTACCACTACACTACTCTACCACTACTCTACCACTACTCTACTCTACCACTACTCTACTCTACCACTACTCTACCACTACTCTACCACTACACTACTCTACCACTCTACTACTACACTACCACTACTCTACTACTCTACTACTACCCTACTACTCTACTACTACACTACCACTATACTACTACTACACTACTACTCTACTACTACACTACCACTATACTACCACTACCCTACTACTCTACTACTACAATACCACTATACTACTACTACACTACTACTCTACTACTACACTACCACTATACTACTACTACCCTACTACTATACCACTACTCTACCACTACTCTACCACTACACTACAACTACACAACTCTACCACTACTCTACCACTACACTACCACTACTCTACCACTACACTACCGCTACACAACTCTACCACTACTCTACTCTACCACTACTCTACCACTACTCTACTCTACCACTACTCTACTCTACCACTACACTACTCTACCGCTACTCTACTCTACCACTACTCTACCACTACACTACTCTACCACTACACTACCTCTACACTACCACTACTCTACTCTACCACTACACTACTCTACTCTACCACTACTCTACCACTACTCTACTCTACCACTACTCTACTCTACCACTACACTACTCTACCACTACTCTACCACTACACAACTCTACCACTACTCTACTCTACCACTACTCTACCACTACTCTACTCTACCACTAATCTACTCTACCACTACTCTACTCTACCACTACTCTACTCTACCACTATTCTACCACTACTCTACCACTACTCTACTCTACCACTACTCTACTCTACCACTACTCTACCACTACTCTACCACTACTCTACCACTACACTACCACTACTCTACCACTACTCTACCACAACTCTACCACTACTCTACCACTACTCTACCACTACTCTACCACTACACTACCACTACTCTACCACTACTCTACCACTACACTACCACTACACAACTCTACCACTACTCTACTCTACCACTACTTTACCACTACTCTACTCTACCACTACACTACTCTACCACTACTCTACTCTACCACTACTCTACCACTACACTACTCTACCACTACTCTACTCTACCACTACTCTACCACTACTCTACCACTACACTACCACTACTCTACAACTACTCTACCACTACACTACTCTACCACTACTCTACTACTACACTACTACTCTACTACTACACTACCACTATACTACTACTACCCTACTACTCTACTACTACACTACCACTATACTACTACTACACTACTACTCTACTACTACACTACCACTATACTACTACTACACTACTACTCTACTACTACACTACCACTATACTACAATTGCCCTACTACTCTACTACTACACTACCACTATACTACTACTACACTACTACTCTACTACTACACTACCACTATACTACTACTACCCTACTACTCTACTACTACACTACCACTATACTACTACGACACTACTACTCTACTACTACTCACCACTACTCTACTCTACCACTACACTACTCTACCACTACTCTACCACTACCCTACTCTACCACTACTCTACCACTACTCTACTCTACCACTACACTACTCTACCACTACTCTACTACTACTCTACCACTACACTACTCTACCACTACTCTACCACTACACTACTCTACCACTACTCTACCACTACTCTACTCTACCACTACTCTACCACTACTCTATCACTACTCTACTCTACCACTACTCTACTCTACCACTACTCTACCACTACTCTACCACTACTCTACTCTACCACTACTCTACTCTACCACTACTCTACCACTACTCTACCACTACTCTACCACAACTCTACCACTACTCTACTCTACCACTACTCTACTCTACCACTACTCTACCACTACTCTACCACTACTCTACCACTACACTACCACTACACAACTCTACCACTACTCTACTCTACCACTACTCTACTCTACCACTCCTCTACCACTACTCTACCACTACTCTACTCTACCACTACTCTACTCTACCACTACACTACTCTACCACTACTCTACTCTACCACTACTCTACCACTACACTACTACTCTACTACTACACTACCACTATACTACAATTGCCCTACTACTCTACTACTACACTACCACTATACTACTACTACACTACCACTATACTACTACTACCATACTACTCTACTACTACACTACCACTATACTACTACTACCATACTACTCTACTACTACACTACCACTATACTACTACTACCCTACTACTCTACTACTACACTACCACTATACTACTACGACACTACTACTCTACTACTACTCACCACTACTATACTCTACCACTACACTACTCTACCACTACTCTACCACTACACTACTCTACCACTACTCTACTCTACCACCACTCTACCACTACTCTACCACTACTCTACTCTACCACTAATCTACTCTACCACTACTCTACTCTACCACTATTCTACCACTATTCTACCACTACTCTACTCTACCACTACTCTACCACTACTCTACCACTACTCTACCACTACACTACCACTACTCTACCACTACTCTACCACAACTCTACCACTACTCTACTCTACCACTACTCTACCACTACTCTACCACTACTCTACCACTACTCTACCACTACACAACTCTATCACTACTCTACCACTACACTACCACTACTCTACCACTACACTACCGCTACACAACTCTACCACTTCTCTACTCTACCACTACTCTATCACTACTCTACTCTACCACTACTCTACTCTACCACTACACTACTCTACCACTACTCTACTCTACCACTACTCTACCACTACACTACTCTACCACTACACTACCACTACTCTACTCTACCACTACTCTACCACTACTCTACCACTACTCTACTCTACCACTACTCTACTCTACCACTACACTACTCTACCACTACTCTACTCTACCACTACTCTACCACTACACTACTACTCTACTACTACACTACCACTATACTACAATTGCCCTACTACTCTACTACTACACTACCACTATACTACTACTACACTACCACTATACTACTACTACCATACTACTCTACTACTACACTACCACTATACTACTACTACCATACTACTCTACTACTACACTACCACTATACTACTACTACCCTACTACTCTACTACTACACTACCACTATACTACTACGACACTACTACTCTACTACTACTCACCACTACTATACTCTACCACTACACTACTCTACCACTACTCTACCACTACACTACTCTACCACTACTCTACTCTACCACCACTCTACCACTACTCTACCACTACTCTACTCTACCACTAATCTACTCTACCACTACTCTACTCTACCACTATTCTACCACTATTCTACCACTACTCTACTCTACCACTACTCTACCACTACTCTACCACTACTCTACCACTACACTACCACTACTCTACCACTACTCTACCACAACTCTACCACTACTCTACTCTACCACTACTCTACCACTACTCTACCACTACTCTACCACTACTCTACCACTACACAACTCTATCACTACTCTACCACTACACTACCACTACTCTACCACTACACTACCGCTACACAACTCTACCACTTCTCTACTCTACCACTACTCTATCACTACTCTACTCTACCACTACTCTACTCTACCACTACACTACTCTACCACTACTCTACTCTACCACTACTCTACCACTACACTACTCTACCACTACACTACCACTACTCTACTCTACCACTACTCTACCACTACTCTACCATTACTCTACTCTACCACTACTCTACTCTACCACTACTCTACCACTACTCTACCACTACTCTACTCTACCACTACTCTACCACTACTCTACCACTACTCTACCACAACTCTACCACTACTCTACTCTACCACTACTCTACTCTACCACTACTCTACCACTACTCTACCACTACACTACCACTACACAAATCTACCACTACTCTACTCTACCACTACTCTACTCTACCACTCCTCTACCACTACTCTACCACTCCTCTACCACTACTCTACTCTACCACTACTCTACTCTACCACTACACTACTCTACCACTACTCTACTCTACCACTACTCTACCACTACTCTACCACTACACTACTCTACCACTACTCTACTCTACCACCACTCTACCACTACTCTACCACTACTCTACTCTACCACTACACTACTCTACCACTACTCTACTCTACCACCACTCTACCACTACTCTACCACTACTCTACTCTACCACTAATCTACTCTACCACTACTCTACTCTACCACTATTCTACCACTATTCTACCACTACTCTACTCTACCACTACTCTACCACTACTCTACCACTACTCTACCACTACACTACCACTACTCTACCACTACTCTACCACAACTCTACCACTACTCTACTCTACCACTACTCTACCACTACTCTACCACTACTCTACCACTACTCTACCACTACACAACTCTATCACTACTCTACCACTACACTACCACTACTCTACCACTACACTACCGCTACACAACTCTACCACTTCTCTACTCTACCACTACTCTATCACTACTCTACTCTACCACTACTCTACTCTACCACTACACTACTCTACCACTACTCTACTCTACCACTACTC
Source organism: Salmo salar (assembly GCF_965601325.2). Lineage (NCBI taxonomy): Eukaryota > Metazoa > Chordata > Actinopteri > Salmoniformes > Salmonidae > Salmo > Salmo salar. Next base: position 182,683,376 of record NC_138291.1, on the reverse strand, counting down.
TACCACTACACTACTCTACCACTACACTACCACTACTCTACTCTACCACTACTCTACCACTACTCTACCATTACTCTACTCTACCACTACTCTACTCTACCACTACTCTACCACTACTCTACCACTACTCTACTCTACCACTACTCTACCACTACTCTACCACTACTCTACCACAACTCTACCACTACTCTACTCTACCACTACTCTACTCTACCACTACTCTACCACTACTCTACCACTACACTACCACTACACAAATCTACCACTACTCTACTCTACCACTACTCTACTCTACCACTCCTCTACCACTACTCTACCACTCCTCTACCACTACTCTACTCTACCACTACTCTACTCTACCACTACACTACTCTACCACTACTCTACTCTACCACTACTCTACCACTACTCTACCACTACACTACTCTAACACTACACTACCACAACACTACCACTACTCTACTCTACCACTACTCTACCACTACACTACTCTACCACTACTCTACCACTACTCTACCACTACTCTACCACTACACTACCACTACCACTACTCTACCACTACACTACTCTACCACTACTCTACCCCTACTCTACTACTACACTACTACTCTACTACTACACAACCACTATACTACTACTACCCTACTACTCTACTACTACCACTATACTACAACTACACTACTACTCTACTACTACACTACCACTATACTACTACTACACTACTACTCTACTACTACACTACCACCATACTACTATTACACTACTACTCTACTACTACACTACCACTATACTACTACTACACTACTACTCTAATACTGCACTACCACTATACTACTACTACCATACTACTCTACTACTACACTACCACTATACTACTACTACACTACTACTCTACTACTACTCACCACTACTCTACTCTACCACTACACTACTCTACCACTACTCTACCACTACCCTACTCTACCACTACTCTACCACTACTCTACTCTACCACTACACTACTCTACCACTACTCTACCACTACAACTCTACCACTACAAAACTCTACCACTACTCTACCACTACACTACTCTACCACTACACTACTCTACCACTACTTTCCCACTACTCTACTCTACCACTAATCTACTCTACCACTACTCTACCACTACTCTACTCTACCACTACTCTACCACTACTCTACCACTACACTACCACTACTCTACCAATACTCTACCACTACACAACTCTACCACTACTCTACTCTACCACTACTCTACCACTACTCTACCACTACTCTACCACTACACTACTCTACCACTACTCTACCACTACTCTACCACTATACTACTCTACCACTACTCTACCACTATACTACTCTACCACTACTCTACCACTACTCTACCACTACTCTACTCTACCACTACTCTACCACTACTCTACCACTACACTACTCTACCACTACTCTACCACTTCTCCACTCTACCACTACTCTACTCTACCACTACTCTACCACTACTCTACCACTACACTACTCTACCACTACTCTACCAATACTCTACTCTACCACTACTCTACTCTACCACTACTCTACCACTACTCTACCACTACTCTACCACTACTCTACTCTACTACTACACTACTCTACCACTACTCTACCACTACTCTACCACTACACTACTCTACTCTACCACTACTCTACCACTACTCTACTCTACCACTACACTACCACTACACTACTCTACTCTACCACTACTCTACTACTACACTACCACTACTCTACTATTTCTCTACTCTACCACTACGCTACCACTACTCTACTCTACCACTACTCTACCACTACACTACTCTACCACTACACTACCACCACACTACCACTACTCTACTCTACCACTACTCTACTCTACCACTACTCTACTCTACCACTACTCTACCACTACACTACTCTACCACTACACTACCACTACTACACTACCACTACTCTACTACTACTCTACTCTACCACTACTCTACCACTACTCTACCACTACTCTACTCTACCACTACTCTACCACTACTCTACCACTACTCTACCACTACACTACTCTACCACTACACTACTCTACCACTACTCTACTACTACTCTACTCTACCACTACTCTACTCTACCACTACTCTACCACTACTCTACTACTACACTACCACAACTCTACTATTTCTCTACTCTACCACTACTCTACCACTACACTACCTCTACCACTACTCTACTACTACACTACCACTACTCTACTATTTCTCTACTCTACCACTACTCTACCACTACACTACCACTACTCTACTCTACCACTACTCTACCACTACACTACTCTACCACTACACTACCACCACACTACCACTACTCTACTCTACCACTACTCTACTCTACCACTACTCTACCACTACTCTACTCTACCACTACTCTACCACTACACTACTCTACCACTACACTACCACTACTACACTACCACTACTCTACTACTACTCTACTCTACCACTACTCTACCACTACTCTACCACTACTCTACTCTACCACTACTCTACCACTACTCTACCACTACACTACTCTACCACTACACTACCACTACTACACTACCACTACTCTACTACTACTCTACTCTACCACTACTCTACCACTACTCTACCACTCCTCTACCACTACTCTACTCTACCACTACTCTACCACTCCTCTACCACTACTCTACTCTACCACTACTCTACTCTACCACTACACTACTCTACCACTACTCTACTCTACCACTACTCTACCACTACTCTACCACTACACTACTCTAACACTACACTACCACAACACTACCACTACTCTACTCTACCACTACTCTACCACTACACTACTCTACCACTACTCTACCACTACTCTACCACTACTCTACCACTACCACTACTCTACCACTACACTACTCTACCACTACTCTACCACTACTCTACTACTACACTACTACTCTACTACTACACTACCACTATACTACTACTACCCTACTACTCTACTACTACCACTATACTACAACTACACTACTACTCTACTACTACACTACCACTATACTACTACTACACTACTACTCTACTACTACACTACCACTATACTACTACTACACTACTACTCTACTACTACACTACCACTATACTACTACTACACTACTACTCTACTACTACACTACCACTATACTACTACTACCATACTACTCTACTACTACACTACCACTATACTACTACTACACTACTACTCTACTACTACTCACCACTACTCTACTCTACCACTACTCTACTACTACACTACCACTACTCTACTATTTCTCTACTCTACCACTACGCTACCACTACTCTACTCTACCACTACTCTACCACTACACTACCACCACACTACCACTACTCTACTCTACCACTACTCTACTCTACCACTACTCTACTCTACCACTAATCTACCACTACACTACTCTACCAATTCACTACCACTACTACACTACCACTACTCTACTACTACTCTACTCTACCACTACTCTACCACTACTCTACCACTACTCTACTCTACCACTACTCTACCACTAGTCTACCACTACACTACTCTACCACTACACTACTCTACCACTACTCTACTACTACTCTACTCTACCACTACTCTACTCTACCACTACTCTACCACTACTCTACTACTACACTACCACTACTCTACTATTTCTCTACTCTACCACTACTCTACCACTGCACTACCACTACTCTACTCTACCACTACTCTACCACTACACTACTCTACCACTACACTACCACCACACTACCACTACTCTACTCTACCACTACTCTACTCTACCACTACTCTACCACTACTCTACTCTACCACTACTCTACCACTACACTACTCTACCACTACACTACCACTACTACACTACCACTACTCTACTACTACTCTACTCTACCACTACTCTACCACTACTCTACCACTACTCTACTCTACCACTACTCTACCACTACTCTACCACTACTCTACCACTACTCTACCACTACACTACTCTACCACTACACTACTCTACCACTACTCTACTAATACTCTACTCTACCACTACTCTAATCTACCACTACTCTACTCTACCACTACTCTACCACTACTCTACCACTACTCTACCTCTACACTACCACTACACAACTTGACCACTACTCTACTCTACCACTACTCTACCACTACTCTACCACTCCTCTACCACTACTCTACTCTACCACTACTCTACCACTCCTCTACCACTACTCTACTCTACCACTACTCTACTCTACCACTACACTACTCTACCACTACTCTACTCTACCACTACTCTACCACTACTCTACCACTACACTACTCTAACACTACACTACCACAACACTACCACTACTCTACTCTACCACTACTCTACCACTACACTACTCTACCACTACTCTACCACTACTCTACCACTACTCTACCACTACACTACCACTACCACTACTCTACCACTACACTACTCTACCACTACTCTACCACTACTCTACTACTACACTAGTACTCTACTACTACACTACCACTATACTACTACTACCCTACTACTCTACTACTACCACTATACTACAACTACACTACTACTCTACTACTACACTACCACTATACTACTACTACACTACTACTCTACTACTACACTACCACTATACTACTACTACACTACTACTCGACTACTACACTACCACTATACTACTACTACACTACTACTCTACTACTACACTACCACTATACTACTACTACCATACTACTCTACCACTACACTACCACTACTCTACCAATACTCTACCACTACACAACTCTACCACTACTCTACTCTACCACTACTCTACCACTACTCTACCACTACTCTACTCTACCACTACACTACTCTACCACTACTCTACCACTACTCTACCACTATACTACTCTACCACTACTCTACCACTACTCTACCACTACACTACTCTACCACTACTCTACCACTACTCTACCACTACACTACTCTACCACTACTCTACCACTTCTCCACTCTACCACTACTCTACTCTACCACTACTCTACCACTACTCTACCACTACACTACTCTACCACTACTCTACCAATACTCTACTCTACCACTACTCTACTCTACCACTACTCTACCACTACTCTACCACTACTCTACTCTACTACTACACTACTCTACCACTACTCTACCACTACTCTACCACTACACTACTCTACTCTACCACTACTCTACCACTACTCTACTCTACCACTACACTACCACTACACTACTCTACTCTACCACTACTCTACTACTACACTACCACTACTCTACTATTTCTCTACTCTACCACTACGCTACCACTACTCTACTCTACCACTACTCTACCACTACACTACTCTACCACTACACTACCACCACACTACCACTACTCTACTCTACCACTACTCTACTCTACCACTACTCTACTCTACCACAACTCTACCACTACACTACTCTACCACTACACTACCACTACTACACTACCACTACTCTACTACTACTCTACTCTACCACTACTCTACCACTACTCTACCACTACTCTACCACTACACTACTCTACCACTACACTACTCTACCACTACTCTACTACTACTCTACTCTACCACTACTCTACTCTACCACTACTCTACCACTACTCTACTACTACAATACCAAAACTCTACTATTTCTCTACTCTACCACTACTCTACCACTACACTACCTCTACCACTACTCTACTACTACACTACCACTACTCTACTATTTCTCTACTCTACCACTACTCTACCACTACACTACCACTACTCTACTCTACCACTACTCTACCACTACACTACTCTACCACTACACTACCACCACACTACCACTACTCTACTCTACCACTACTCTACTCTACCACTACTCTACCACTACTCTACTCTACCACTACTCTACCACTACACTACTCTACCACTACACTACCACTACTACACTACCACTACTCTACTACTACTCTACTCTACCACTACTCTACCACTACTCTACCACTACTCTACTCTACCACTACTCTACCACTACTCTACCACTACACTACTCTACCACTACACTACCACTACTACACTACCACTACTCTACTACTACTCTACTCTACCACTACTCTACCACTACTCTACCACTCCTCTACCACTACTCTACTCTACCACTACTCTACCACTCCTCTACCACTACTCTACTCTACCACTACTCTACTCTACCACTACACTACTCTACCACTACTCTACTCTACCACTACTCTACCACTACTCTACCACTACACTACTCTAACACTACACTACCACAACACTACCACTACTCTACTCTACCACTACTCTACCACTACACTACTCTACCACTACTCTACCACTACTCTACCACTACTCTACCACTACCACTACTCTACCACTACACTACTCTACCACTACTCTACCACTACTCTACTACTACACTACTACTCTACTACTACACTACCACTATACTACTACTACCCTACTACTCTACTACTACCACTATACTACAACTACACTACTACTCTACTACTACACTACCACTATACTACTACTACACTACTACTCTACTACTACACTACCACTATACTACTACTACACTACTACTCTACTACTACACTACCACTATACTACTACTACACTACTACTCTACTACTACACTACCACTATACTACTACTACCATACTACTCTACTACTACACTACCACTATACTACTACTACACTACTACTCTACTACTACTCACCACTACTCTACTCTACCACTACTCTACTACTACACTACCACTACTCTACTATTTCTCTACTCTACCACTACTCTACCACTACACTACCACTACTCTACTCTACCACTACTCTACCACTACACTACTCTACCACTACACTACCACCACACTACCACTACTCTACTCTACCACTACTCTACTCTACCACTACTCTACCACTACTCTACTCTACCACTACTCTACCACTACACTACTCTACCACTACACTACCACTACTACACTACCACTACTCTACTACTACTCTACTCTACCACTACTCTACCACTACTCTACCACTACTCTACTCTACCACTACTCTACCACTACTCTACCACTACACTACTCTACCACTACACTACCACTACTACACTACCACTACTCTACTACTACTCTACTCTACCACTACTCTACCACTACTCTACCACTCCTCTACCACTACTCTACTCTACCACTACTCTACCACTCCTCTACCACTACTCTACTCTACCACTACTCTACTCTACCACTACACTACTCTACCACTACTCTACTCTACCACTACTCTACCACTACTCTACCACTACACTACTCTAACACTACACTACCACAACACTACCACTACTCTACTCTACCACTACTCTACCACTACACTACTCTACCACTACTCTACCACTACTCTACCACTACTCTACCACTACCACTACTCTACCACTACACTACTCTACCACTACTCTACCACTACTCTACTACTACACTACTACTCTACTACTACACTACCACTATACTACTACTACCCTACTACTCTACTACTACCACTATACTACAACTACACTACTACTCTACTACTACACTACCACTATACTACTACTACACTACTACTCTACTACTACACTACCACTATACTACTACTACACTACTACTCTACTACTACACTACCACTATACTACTACTACACTACTACTCTACTACTACACTACCACTATACTACTACTACCATACTACTCTACTACTACACTACCACTATACTACTACTACACTACTACTCTACTACTACTCACCACTACTCTACTCTACCACTACTCTACTACTACACTACCACTACTCTACTATTTCTCTACTCTACCACTACGCTACCACTACTCTACTCTATCACTACTCTACCACTACACTACTCTACCACTACACTACCACCACACTACCACTACTCTACTCTACCACTACTCTACTCTACCTCTACTCTACTCTACCACTAATCTACCACTACACTACTCTACCAATTCACTACCACTACTACACTACCACTACTCTACTACTACTCTACTCTACCACTACTCTACCACTACTCTACCACTACTCTACTCTACCACTACTCTACCACTACTCTACTCTACCACTACTCTACCACTACTCTACCACTACACTACTCTACCACTACACTACTCTACCACTACTCTACTACTACTCTACTCTACCACTACTCTACTCTACCACTACTCTACCACTACTCTACTACTACACTACCACTACTCTACTATTTCTCTACTCTACCACTACTCTACCACTACACTACCACTACTCTACTCTACCACTACTCTACCACTACACTACTCTACCACTACACTACCACTACTCTACTCTACCACTACTCTACTCTACCACTACTCTACCACTACTCTACTCTACCACTACTCTACCACTACACTACTCTACCACTACACTACCACTACTACACTACCACTACTCTACTACTACTCTACTCTACCACTACTCTACCACTACTCTACCACTACTCTACTCTACCACTACTCTACCACTACTCTACCACTACTCTACCACTACACTACTCTACCACTACACTACTCTACCACTACTCTACTAATACTCTACTCTACCACTACTCTACTCTACCACTACTCTACTCTACCACTACTCTACCACTACTCTACCACTACTCTACCTCTACACTACCACTACACAACTTGACCACTACTCTACTCTACCACTACTCTACCACTACTCTACCACTCCTCTACCACTACTCTACTCTACCACTACTCTACCACTCCTCTACCACTACTCTACTCTACCACTACTCTACTCTACCACTACACTACTCTACCACTACTCTACTCTACCACTACTCTACCACTACTCTACCACTACACTACTCTAACACTACACTACCACAACACTACCACTACTCTACTCTACCACTACTCTACCACTACACTACTCTACCACTACTCTACCACTACTCTACCACTACTCTACCACTACACTACCACTACCACTACTCTACCACTACACTACTCTACCACTACTCTACCACTACTCTACTACTACACTAGTACTCTACTACTACACTACCACTATACTACTACTACCCTACTACTCTACTACTACCACTATACTACAACTACACTACTACTCTACTACTACACTACCACTATACTACTACTACACTACTACTCTACTACTACACTACCACTATACTACTACTACACTACTACTCGACTACTACACTACCACTATACTACTACTACACTACTACTCTACTACTACACTACCACTATACTACTACTACCATACTACTCTACTACTACACTACCACTATACTACTACTACACTACTACTCTACTACTACTCACCACTACTCTACTCTACCACTACACTACTCTACCACTACTCTACCACTACCCTACTCTACCACTACTCTACCACTACTCTACTCTACCACTACACTACTCTACCACTACTCTACCACTACAACTCTACCACTACAAAACTCTACCACTACTCTACCACTACACTACTCTACCACTACACTACTCTACCACTACTTTCCCACTACTCTACTACTACTCTACTCTACCACTACTCTACCACTACTCTACAACTACTCTACCACTACTCTACTCTACCACTACTCTACCACTACTCTACTCAACCACTACTCTACTCTACCACTAATCTACTCTACCACTACTCTACCACTACTCTACTCTACCACTACTCTACCACTACTCTACCACTACACTACCACTACTCTACCAACACTCTACCACTACACAACTCTACCACTACTCTACTCTACCACTACTCTACCACTACTCTACCACTACTCTACTCTACCACTACACTACTCTACCACTACTCTACCACTACTCTACCACTATACTACTCTACCACTACTCTACCACTACTCTACCACTACACTACTCTACCACTACTCTACCACTACTCTACCACTACACTACTCTACCACTACTCTACCACTTCTCCACTCTACCACTACACTACTCTACCACTACTCTACCACTACTCTACCACTACACTACTCTACCACTACTCTATCAATACTCTACTCTACCACTACTCTACTCTACCACTACTCTACCACTACTCTACCACTACTCTACTCTACTACTACACTACTCTACCACTACTCTACCACTACTCTACCACTACACTACTCTACTCTACCACTACTCTACCACTACTCTACTCTACCACTACACTACCACTACACTACTCTACTCTACCACTACTCTACTACTACACTTCCACTACTCTACTATTTCTCTACTCTACCACTACTCTACCACTACACTACCACTACTCTACTCTACCACTACTCTACCACTACACTACTCTACCACTACACTACCACCACACTACCACTACTCTACTCTACCACTACTCTACTCTACCACTACTCTACTCTACCACTACTCTACCACTACACTACTCTACCACTACACTACCACTACTACACTACCACTACTCTACTACTACTCTACTCTACCACTACTCTACCACTACTCTACCACTACTCTACTCTACCACTACTCTACCACTACTCTACCACTACTCTACCACTACTCTACCACTACACTACTCTACCACTACACTACTCTACCACTACTCTACTACTACTCTACTCTACCACTACTCTACTCTACCACTACTCTACCACTACTCTACTACTACACTACCACTACTCTACTATTTCTCTACTCTACCACTACTCTACCACTACACTACCACTACTCTACTCTACCACTACTCTACCACTACACTACTCTACCATAACACTAGCACCACACTACCACTACTCTACTCTACCACTACTCTACTCTACCACTACTCTACCACTACTCTACTCTACCACTACTCTACCACTACACTACTCTACCACTACACTACCACTACTACACTACCACTACTCTACTACTACTCTACTCTACCACTACTCTACCACTACTCTACCACTACTCTACTCTACCACTACTCTAACACTACTCTACCACTACTCTACCACTACTCTACCACTACACTACTCTACCACTACACTACTCTACCACTACTCTACTACTACTCTACTCTACCACTACTCTAACACTACTCTACCACTACTCTACTCTACTACTACTCTACACTACTACTACTCTACTCTACTACTACTCTACCACTACTCTACCACTACTCTACTCTACCACTACTCTACTCTACCACTACTCTACCACTACTCTACCACTACTCTACCTCTACACTACCACTACACAACTTGACCACTACTCTACTCTACCACTACTCTACCACTACTCTACCACTCCTCTACCACTACTCTACTCTACCACTACTCTACCACTACTCAACTCTACCACTACTCTACTCTACCACTACTCTACCACTACTCTACCACTACACTACTCTACCACTACTCTAACACTACTCTACTCTACCACTACTCTACTCTACCACTACTCTACTCTACCACTACTCTACTCTACCAATACTCTACCACTACTCTACTCTACCACTACTCTACCACTACTCTACTCTACCACTACTCTACTCTACCACTACTCTACTCTACCACTACACGACTCTACCACTACTCTACTCTACCACTACTCTACCACTACTCTACTCTACCACTACTCTACTCTACCACTACTCTACCACTACTCTACCACTACTCTACCACTACTCTACTCTAACACTACTCTACCACTACTCTACTCTAACACTACTCTACCACTACTCTACCACTACTCTACCACTACTCTACTCTACCACTACTCTACCACTACTCTACTCTACCACTACTCTACCACTACTCTACTCTACCACTACTCTACCACTACTCTACTCTACCACTACTCTACTCTACCACTACTCTACCACTACTCTAACACTACTCTACCACTACTCTACCACTACTCTACTCTACCACTACACTGCTCTACCACTACTCTACTCTACCACTACTCTACCACTTCTCTACCACTACTCTACCACTACTCTACTCTACCACTACTCTACTACTACTCTACCACTACTGTACCACTACTCTACCACTACTCTACTCTACCACTACTCTACTCTACCACTACACTACTCTACCACTACTCTACCACTACACTACCACTACTCTACCACTACTCTACTCTACCACTACTCTACCACTACACTACTCTACTACTACTCTACCACTACTCTACCACTACTCTACTACTACACTACTCTACCACTACTCTACCACTTCTCCACTCTACCACTACTCTACTCTACCACTACTCTGCCACTACTCTACCACTACACTACTCTACCACTACTCTACCACTACTCTACTACTTCACTACTACTCTACTACTACACTACCACTATACTACTACTACACTACTACTCTACTACTACACTACCGCTATACTACTACTACACTACTACTCTACTACTACACTACCACTATACTACTACTACACTACTACTCTACTACTATACTACAACTACCCTACTACTCTACTACTACACTACCACTATACTACTACTACACTACTACTCTACTACTACTCACCACTACTCTACTCTACCACTACACTACTCTACCACTACTCTACCACTACTCTACCACTACTCTACTCTACCACTACACTACTCTACCACTACTGTACCACTACAACTCTACCACTACTAATCTCTACCACTACTCTACCACTACTCTACCACTACACTACTCTACCACTACACTACTCTACCACTACTTTCCCACTACTCTACTACTACTCTACTCTACCACTATTCTACCACTACTCTACAACTACTCTACCACTACTCTACCACTACTCTACCACTACACTACTCTACCACTACACTACTCTACTACTACTCTACCACTACTCTACCACTACTCTACCACTACTCTACTCTACCACTACTCTACTCAACCACTACTCTACCACTACTCTACTCTACTACTACTCTACTCTACCACTACTCTACTCTACCACTACTCTACCACTACTCTACTCTACCACTACTCTACCACTACTCTACCACTACTCTACTCTACCACTACACTACTCTACCACTACTCTACCACTACTCTACCACTATACTACTCTACCACTACTCTACCACTACACTACCACTACACTACTCTACCACTACACTACTCTACCACTACACTACTCTACTACTACTCTACCACTACTCTACCACTACTCTACCACTACTCTACTCTACCACTACTCTACTCAACCACTACTCTACTACTACTCTACTCTACCACTACTCTACTCTACCACTACTCTAACACTACTCTACCACTACTCTACCACTACTCTACTCTACCACTACACTGCTCTACCACTACTCTACCACTACTCTACTCTACCACTACTCTACCACTTCTCTACCACTACTCTACTCTACCACTACTCTACTCTACCACTACTCTACTACTACTCTACCACTACTGTACCACTACTCTACCACTACTCTACTCTACCACTACTCTACTCTACCACTACACTACTCTACCACTACTCTACCACTACTCTACCACTACACTACCACTACTCTACCACTACTCTACTCTACCACTACTCTACCACTACACTACTCTACTACTACTCTACCACTACTCTACCACTACTCTACCACTACACTACTCTACCACTACTCTACCACTTCTCCACTCTACCACTACTCTACTCTACCACTACTCTACCACTACTCTACCACTACACTACTCTACCACTACTCTACCAATACTCTACTCTACCACTACTCTACTCTACCACTACTCTACCACTACTCTACCACTACTCTACCACTACACTACTCTACTCTACCACTACTCTACCACTACTCTACTCTACCACTACACTACCACTACACTACTCTACTCTACTCTACCACTACTCTACTACTACACTACCACTACTCTACTATTTCTCTACTCTACCACTACTCTACCACTACACTACCACTACTCTACTCTACCACTACTCTACCACTACACTACTCTACCACTACACTACCACCACACTACCACTACTCTACTCTACCACTACTCTACTCTACCACTACTCTACCACTACTCTACTCTACCACTACTCTACCACTACACTACTCTACCACTACACTACCACTACTACACTACCACTACTCTACTACTACTAAACTCTACCACTACTCTACCACTACTCTACCACTACTCTACTCTACCACTACTCTACCACTACTCTACCACTACTCTACCACTACACTACTCTACCACTACACTACTCTACCACTACTCTACTACTACTCTACCACTACTCTACCACTACTCTACTCTACCACTACTCTACTCTAACACTACTCTACCACTACTCTACTCTACTACTACTCTACACTACTACTACTCTACTCTACTACTACTCTACCACTACTCTACCACTACTCTACTCTACCACTACTCTACTCTACCACTACTCTACCACTACTCTACCACTACTCTACCTCTACACTACCACTACACAACTTGACCACTACTCTACTCTACCACTACTCTACCACTACTCTACCACTCCTCTACCACTACTCTACTCTACCACTACTCTACCACTACTCAACTCTACCACTACTCTACTCTACCACTACTCTACCACTACTCTACCACTACTCTAACACTACTCTACTCTACCACTACTCTACTCTACCACTACTCTACTCTACCACTACTCTACCACTACTCTACTCTACCAATACTCTACCACTACTCTACTCTACCACTACTCTACCACTACTCTACTCTACCACTACTCTACTCTACCACTACTCTACTCTACCACTACACGACTCTACACTACTCTACTATTTCTCTACTCTACCACTACTCTACCACTACACTACCACTACTCTACTCTACCACTACTCTACCACTACACTACTCTACCACTACACTACCACCACACTACCACTACTCTACTCTACCACTACTCTACTCTACCACTACTCTACCACTACTCTACTCTACCACTACTCTACCACTACACTACTCTACCACTACACTACCACTACTACACTACCACTACTCTACTACTACTCTACTCTACCACTACTCTACCACTACTCTACCACTACTCTACTCTACCACTACTCTACCACTACTCTACCACTACTCTACCACTACACTACTCTACCACTACACTACTCTACCACTACTCTACTACTACTCTACCACTACTCTACCACTACTCTACTCTACCACTACTCTACTCTAACACTACTCTACCACTACTCTACTCTACTACTACTCCACACTACTACTACTCTACTCTACTACTACTCTACCACTACTCTACCACTACTCTACTCTACCACTACTCTACTCTACCACTACTCTACCACTACTCTACCACTACTCTACCTCTACACTACCACTACACAACTTGACCACCCTACTCTACTACTCACCACTACTCTACCACTACTCTACCACTCCTCTACCACTACTCTACTCTACCACTACTCTACCACTACTCAACTCTACCACTACTCTACTCTACCACTACTCTACCACTACTCTACCACTACTCTAACACTACTCTACTCTACCACTACTCTACTCTACCACTACTCTACTCTACCACTACTCTACCACTACTCTACTCTACCAATACTCTACCACTACTCTACTCTACCACTACTCTACCACTACTCTACTCTACCACTACTCTACTCTACCACTACTCTACTCTACCACTACACGACTCTACACTACTCTACTCTACCACTACTCTACCACTACTCTACTCTACCACTACCTCTACTCTACCACTACTCTACCACTACACTACTCTACCACTACTCTACCACTACACTACTCTACCACTGCTCTACCACTACTCTACTCTACCACTACTCTACTCTACCACTACTCTACCACTACTATACCACTACTCTACTCTACCACTACTCTACTCTTCCACTACACTACTCTACCACTACTCTACCAATACACTACCACTACTCTACCACTACACTACCACTACTCTACCACTACAATAACACAACTCTACTATACCACTACTCTACCACCACTCTACCACTACTCTACTCTACCACTACTCTACTACTACTCTACTCTACCACTACTCTACCACTACACTACTCTACCACTACACTACTCTACCACTACTCTACCACTA
Organism: Salmo salar; assembly: GCF_965601325.2. NCBI lineage: Eukaryota > Metazoa > Chordata > Actinopteri > Salmoniformes > Salmonidae > Salmo > Salmo salar. Next base: position 182,667,125 of record NC_138291.1, on the reverse strand, counting down.
CTCTACCACTACTCTAATCTACCACTACTCTAATCTACCACTACTCTACTCTACCACTACTCTACCACTACTCTACTCTACCAATACTCTACTCTATACCACTACTCTACTCTACCACTACACTACTCTACCACTACACTACTCTACCATTACTCTACCACTACTCTACTCTACCACTACTCTACATATACTCTACTCTACAAATACTCTACCACTACTCTACTCTACCACTACTCTACCACTACACTACTCTACTACTACTCTACCACTACTCTACTCTACCACTACTCTACTACTACTCTACTCTACCACTACTCTACTCTACCACTACTCTACCACTACTCTACCACTACTCTACCTACTACTCTACTCTACCACTACACTACTCTACCACTACTCTACCACTACTCTACTCTACCACTACTCTACCACTACTCTACCACTACTCTACTCTACCACTACTCTACTACTACTCTACCACTACTCTACCACTACACTACTCTACCACTACTCTACCACTACTCTACTCTACCACTACTCTACTCTACCACTACTCTACTCTACCACTACTCTACCACTACTCTACTCTACCAATACTCTACCACTACTCTAATCTACCACTACTCTACCACTACTCTACTCTACCACTACTCTACTCTACCACTACTCTACTCTACCACTACACGACTCTACCACTACTCTAACTCTACCACTACTCTACCACTACTCTACTCTACCACTACTCTACTCTACCACTACTCTACCACTACACTACTCTACCACTACTCTACCACTACACTACTCTACCACTACTCTACCACTACTCTACTCTAACACTACTCTACCACTACTCTACTCTACCACTACTCTACCACTACTCTACTACTACTCTACCACTACTCTACTCTACCACTACGTTCTACTCTACCACTACTCTACCACTACTCTAACACTACTCTACAACTACTCTACCACTACTCTACTCTACCACTACACTGCTCTACCACTACTCTACCACTACTCTACTCTACCACTACTCTACCACTTCTCTACCACTACTCTACTCTACCACTACTCTACTCTACCACTACTCTACTACTACTCTACCACTACTGTACCACTACTCTACCACTACTCTACTCTACCACCACTCTACTCTACCACTACACTACTCTACCACTACTCTACCACTACTCTACCACTACACTACCACTACTCTACCACTACTCTACTCTACCACTACTCTACCACTACACTACTCTACTACTACTCTACCACTACTCTACCACTACTCTACCACTACACTACTCTACCACTTCTCCACTCTACCACTACTCTACTCTACCACTACTCTACCACTACTCTACCACTACACTACTCTACCACTACTCTACCAATACTCTACTCTACCACTACTCTACTTTCCCACTACTCTACTACTACTCTACTCTACCACTATTCTACCACTACTCTACAACTACTCTACCACTACTCTACCACTACTCTACCACTACACTACTCTACCACTACTCTACTCTAGTACTACTCTACCACTACTCTACCACTACTCTACTCTACCACTACTCTACTCAACCACTACTCTACCACTACTCTACTCTACTACTACTCTACTCTACCACTACTCTACCACTACTCTACTCTACCACTACTCTACCACTACTCTACCACTACTCTACTCTACCACTACACTACTCTACCACTACTCTACCACTACTCTACCACTATACTACTCTACCACTACTCTACCACTACTCTACCACTACACTACTCTACCACTACACTACTCTACTACTACTCTACCACTACTCTACCACTACTCTACCACTGCTCTACTCAACCACTACTCTACCACTACTCTACTCTACTACTACTCTACTCTACCACTACTCTACTCTACCACTACTCTACCACTACTCTACTCTACCACTACTCTACTACTACTCTACTCTACTACTACTCTACCACTACTCTACCACTACTCTACTCTACCACTACTCTACTCTACCACTACTCTACCACTACTCTACTACTACTCTACCACTACTCTACCACTACTCTACCACTACTCTACTCTACGACTACACTACTCTACCACTACTCTACTCTACCACTACTCTACTCTACCACTACTCTACCACTACTCTACCACTACTCTACTCTACCACTACTCTACTCTTCCACTACACTACTCTACCACTACTCTACCAATACACTACCACTACTCTACCACTACACTACCACTACTCTACCACTACAATAACACAACTCTACTCTACCACTACTCTACCACTACTCTACCACTACTCTACTCTACCACTACTCTACTACTACTCTACTCTACCACTACTCTACCACTACACTACTCTACCACTACACTACTCTACCACTACTCTACCACTACTCTAATCTACCACTACTCTAATCTACCACTACTCTACTCTACCACTACTCTACCACTACTCTACTCTACCACTACTCTGATCTACCACTACTCTACTCTACCACTACACTACTCTACCACTACTCTACCACTACTCTACTCTACCACTACTCTACCAATACTCTACTCTACCACTACTCTACCACTACACTACTCTACCACTACTCTACCACTACACTACTCTACTACTACTCTACCACTACTCTACTCTACCACTACTCTACTACTACTCTACTCTACCACTACTCTACTCTACCACTACTCTACCACTACTCTACCACTACTCTACTCTACCACTACACTACTCTACCACTACTCTACCACTACTCTACTCTACCACTACTCTACCACTACTCTACCACTACTCTACTCTACCACTACTCTACTACTACTCTACCACTACTCTACCACTACACTACTCTACCACTACTCTACCACTACTCTACTCTACCACTACTCTACTCTACCACTACTCTACTCTACCACTACTCTACCACTACTCTACTCTACCAATACTCTACCACTACTCTACTCTACCACTACTCTACCACTACTCTACTCTACCAATACTCTACTCTACCACTACTCTACTCTACCACTACAAGACTCTACCACTACTCTACTCTACCACTACTCTACGACTACTCTACTCTACCATTACTCTACTCTACCACTACTCTACCACTACTCTACCACTACACTACTCTACCACTACTCTACCACTACTCTACTCTAACACTACTCTACCACTACTCTACTCTACCACTACTCTACCACTACTCTACCACTACTCTACCACTACTCTACTCTACCACTACTCTACCACTACTCTACTCTACCACTACTCTACCACTACTCTACTACTACTCTACCACTACTCTACTCTACCACTACACTGCTCTACCACTACTCTACCACTACTCTACTCTACCACTACTCTACCACTTCTCTACCACTACTCTACTCTACCACTACTCTACTCTGCCACTACTCTACTACTACTCTACCACTACTGTACCACTACTCTACCACTACTCTACTCTACCACTACTCTACTCTACCACTACACTACTCTACCACTACTCTACCACTACTCTACCACTACACTACCACTACTCTACCACTACTCTACTCTACCACTACTCTACCACTACACTACTCTACTACTACTCTACCACTACTCTACCACTACTCTACCACCACACTACTCTACCACTACTCTACCACTTCTCCACTCTACCACTACTCTACTCTACCACTACTCTACCACTACTCTACCACTACACTACCACTACTCTACCAATACTCTACTCTACCACTACTCTACTTTCCCACTACTCTACTACTACTCTACTCTACCACTATTCTACCACTACTCTACAACTACTCTACCACTACTCTACCACTACACTACTCTACCACTACACTACTCTACTACTACTCTACCACTACTCTACCACTACTCTACCACTACTCTACTCTACCACTACTCTACTCAACCACTACTCTACCACTACTCTACACTACTACTACTCTACTCTACCACTACTCTACCACTACTCTACCACTACTCTACACTACCACTACTCTACCACTACTCTACCACTACTCTACTCTACCACTACACTACTCTACCACTACTCTACCACTACTCTACCACTATACTACTCTACCACTACTCTACCACTACTCTACCACTACACTACTCTACCACTACACTACTCTACTACTACTCTACTCAACCACTACTCTACCACTACTCTACTCTACTACTACTCTACTCTACCACTACTCTACTCTACCACTACTCTACCACTACTCTACTCTACCACTACTCTACTACTACTCTACTCTACTACTACTCTACCACTACTCTACCACTACTCTACTCTACCACTACTCTACTCTACCACTACTCTACTCTACCACTACTCTACCACTACTCTACTACTACTCTACCACTACTCTACTACTACTCTACCACTACTCTACCACTACTCTACCACTACTCTACTCTACCACTACAATACTCTACCACTACTCTACCACTACTCTACCACTACTCTACTCTACCACTACTCTACTCTTCCACTACACTACTCTACCACTACTCTACCAATACACTACCACTACTCTACCACTACACTACCACTACTCTACCACTACAATAACACAACTCTACTCTACCACTACTCTACCACTACTCTACCACTACTCTACTCTACCACTACTCTAATACTACTCTACTCTACCACTACTCTACCACTACACTACTCTACCACTACACTACTCTACCACTACTCTACCACTACTCTAATCTACCACTACTCTAATCTACCACTACTCTACTCTACCACTACTCTACCACTACTCTACCACTACTCTACTCTACCACTACACTACTCTACCACTACTCTACCACTACTCTACTCTACCACTACTCTACCACTACTCTACCACTACTCTACTCTACCACTACTCTACTACTACTCTACCACTACTCTACCACTACACTACTCTACCACTACTCTACCACTACTCTACTCTACCACTACTCTACTCTACCACTACTCTACTCTACCACTACTCTACCACTACTCTACTCTACCAATACTCTACCACTACTCTACTCTACCACTACTCTACCACTACTCTACTCTACCACTACTCTACTCTACCACTACACGACTCTACCACTACTCTACTCTACCACTACTCTACCACTACTCTACTCTACCACTACTCTACTCTACCACTACTCTACCACTACACTACTCTACCACTACTCTACCACTACACTACTCTACCACTACTCTACCACTACTCTACTCTAACACTACTCTACCACTACTCTACTCTACCACTACTCTACCACTACTCTACCACTACTCTACTCTACCACTACTCTACCACTACTCTACTCTACCACTACTCTACCACTACTCTACCACTACTCTACTCTACCACTACTCTACTCTACCACTACTCTACCACTACTCTAACACTACTCTACCACTACTCTACCACTACACTACTCTACCACTACTCTACCACTACTCTACTCTAACACTACTCTACCACTACTCTACTCTACCACTACTCTACCACTACTCTACCACTACTCTACCACTACTCTACTCTACCACTACTCTACCACTACTCTACTCTACCACTACTCTACCACTACTCTACTACTACTCTACCACTACTCTACTCTACCACTACTCTACCACTACTCTAACACTACTCTACCACTACTCTACCACTACTCTACTCTACCACTACACTGCTCTACCACTACTCTACCACTACTCTACTCTACCACTACTCTACCACTTCTCTACCACTACTCTACTCTACCACTACTCTACTCTACCACTACTCTACTACTACTCTACCACTACTGTACCACTACTCTACCACTACTCTACTCTACCACTACTCTACTCTACCACTACACTACTCTACCACTACTCTACCACTACTCTACCACTACACTACCACTACTCTACTCTACCACTACTCTACCACTACACTACTCTACTACTACTCTACCACTACTCTACCACTACTCTACTCTAACACTACTCTACCACTACTCTACTCTACCACTACTCTACCACTACTCTACCACTACTCTACTCTACCAATACTCTACCACTACTCTACTCTACCACTACTCTACCACTACTCTACTCTACCACTACTCTACTCTACCACTACACGACTCTACCACTACTCTACTCTACCACTACTCTACCACTACTCTACTCTACCACTACTCTACTCTACCACTACTCTACCACTACACTACTCTACCACTACTCTACCACTACACTACTCTACCACTACTCTACCACTACTCTACTCTAACACTACTCTACCACTACTCTACTCTACCACTACTCTACCACTACTCTACCACTACTCTACTCTACCACTACTCTACCACTACTCTACTCTACCACTACTCTACCACTACTCTACCACTACTCTACTCTACCACTACTCTACTCTACCACTACTCTACCACTACTCTAACACTACTCTACCACTACTCTACCACTACACTACTCTACCACTACTCTACCACTACTCTACTCTAACACTACTCTACCACTACTCTACTCTACCACTACTCTACCACTACTCTACCACTACTCTACCACTACTCTACTCTACCACTACTCTACCACTACTCTACTCTACCACTACTCTACCACTACTCTACTACTACTCTACCACTACTCTACTCTACCACTACTCTACCACTACTCTAACACTACTCTACCACTACTCTACCACTACTCTACTCTACCACTACACTGCTCTACCACTACTCTACCACTACTCTACTCTACCACTACTCTACCACTTCTCTACCACTACTCTACTCTACCACTACTCTACTCTACCACTACTCTACTACTACTCTACCACTACTGTACCACTACTCTACCACTACTCTACTCTACCACTACTCTACTCTACCACTACACTACTCTACCACTACTCTACCACTACTCTACCACTACACTACCACTACTCTACTCTACCACTACTCTACCACTACACTACTCTACTACTACTCTACCACTACTCTACCACTACTCTACTCTAACACTACTCTACCACTACTCTACTCTACCACTACTCTACCACTACTCTACCACTACTCTACTCTACCACTACTCTACCACTACTCTACTCTACCACTACTCTACCACTACTCTACTACTACTCTACCACTACTCTACTCTACCACTACTCTACTCTACCACTACTCTACCACTACTCTAACACTACTCTACCACTACTCTACCACTACACTACTCTACCACTACTCTAATCTAACACTACTCTACCACTACTCTACTCTACCACTACTCTACCACTACTCTACCACTACTCTACCACTACTCTACTCTACCACTACTCTACCACTACTCTACTCTACCACTACTCTACCACTACCCTACTACTACTCTACCACTACTCTACTCTACCACTACTCTACTCTACCACTACTCTACCACTACTCTAACACTACTCTAACACTACTCTACCACTACTCTACTCTACCACTACACTGCTCTACCACTACTCTACCACTACTCTACTCTACCACTACTCTACCAATACACTACCACTACTCTACCACTACACTACCACTACTCTACCACTACAATAACACAACTCTACTCTACCACTACTCTACCACTACTCTACCACTACTCTACTCTACCACTACTCTAATACTACTCTACTCTACCACTACTCTACCACTACACTACTCTACCACTACACTACTCTACCACTACTCTACCACTACTCTAATCTACCACTACTCTAATCTACCACTACTCTACTCTACCACTACTCTACCACTACTCTACTCTACCACTACTCTACTCTACCACTACTCTACTCTACCACTACACTACTCTACCACTACACTACTCTACCACTACTCTACCACTACTCTACTCTACCACTACTCTACCAATACTCTACTCTACCACTACTCTACCACTACACTACTCTACCACTACTCTACCACTACACTACTCTACTACTACTCTACCACTACTCTACTCTACCACTACTCTACTACTACTCTACTCTACCACTACTCTAATCTACCACTACTCTACCACTACTCTACCACTACTCTACTCTACCACTACACTACTCTACCACTACTCTACCACTACTCTACTCTACCACTACTCTACTCTACCACTACTCTACCACTACTCTACCACTACTCTACTCTACCACTACTCTACTACTACTCTACCACTACTCTACCACTACACTACTCTACCACTACTCTACCACTACTCTACTCTACCACTACTCTACTCTACCACTACTCTACCACTACTCTACTCTACCAATACTCTACCACTACTCTACTCTACCACTACTCTACCACTACTCTACTCTACCACTACTCTACTCTACCACTACACGACTCTACCACTACTCTACTCTACCACTACTCTACCACTACTCTACTCTACCACTACTCTACTCTACCACTACTCTACCACTACACTACTCTACCACTACTCTACCACTACACTACTCTACCACTACTCTACCACTACTCTACTCTAACACTACTCTACCACTACTCTACTCTACCACTACTCTACCACTACTCTACCACTACTCTACTCTACCACTACTCTACCACTACTCTACTCTACCACTACTCTACCACTACTCTACCACTACTCTACTCTACCACTACTCTACTCTACCACTACTCTACCACTACTCTAACACTACTCTACCACTACTCTACCACTACACTACTCTACCACTACTCTACCACTACTCTACTCTAACACTACTCTACCACTACTCTACTCTACCACTACTCTACCACTACTCTACCACTACTCTACTCTACCACTACTCTACCACTACTCTACTCTACCACTACTCTACCACTACTCTACTACTACTCTACCACTACTCTACTCTACCACTACTCTACTCTACCACTACTCTACCACTACTCTAACACTACTCTACCACTACTCTACCACTACTCTACTCTACCACTACACTGCTCTACCACTACTCTACCACTACTCTACTCTACCACTACTCTACCACTTCTCTACCACTACTCTACTCTACCACTACTCTACTCTACCACTACTCTACTACTACTCTACCACTACTGTACCACTACTCTACCACTACTCTACTCTACCACTACTCTACTCTACCACTACACTACTCTACCACTACTCTACCACTACTCTACCACTACACTACCACTACTCTACTCTACCACTACTCTACCACTACACTACTCTACTACTACTCTACCACTACTCTACCACTACTCTACTCTAACACTACTCTACCACTACTCTACTCTACCACTACTCTACCACTACTCTACCACTACTCTACTCTACCACTACTCTACCACTACTCTACTCTACCACTACTCTACCACTACTCTACTACTACTCTACCACTACTCTACTCTACCACTACTCTACTCTACCACTACTCTACCACTACTCTAACACTACTCTACCACTACTCTACCACTACACTACTCTACCACTACTCTAATCTAACACTACTCTACCACTACTCTACTCTACCACTACTCTACCACTACTCTACCACTACTCTACCACTACTCTACTCTACCACTACTCTACCACTACTCTACTCTACCACTACTCTACCACTACCCTACTACTACTCTACCACTACTCTACTCTACCACTACTCTACTCTACCACTACTCTACCACTACTCTAACACTACTCTACCACTACTCTACCACTACTCTACTCTACCACTACACTGCTCTACCACTACTCTACCACTACTCTACTCTACCACTACTCTACCACTTCTCTACCACTACTCTACTCTACCACTACTCTACTCTACCACTACTCTACTACTACTCTACCACTACTGTACCACTACTCTACCACTACTCTACTCTACCACTACTCTACTCTACCACTACACTACTCTACCACTACTCTACCACTACTCTACCACTACACTACCACTACTCTACTCTACCACTACTCTACCACTACACTACTCTACTACTACTCTACCACTACTCTACCACTACTCTACCACTACACTACTCTACCACTACTCTACCACTTCTCCACTCTACCACTACTCTACTCTACCACTACTCTACCACTACTCTACCACTACACTACTCTACCACTACTCTACCAATACTCTACTCTACCACTACTCTACTCTACCACTACTCTACCACTACTCTACCACTACTCTACTCTACTACTACACTACTCTACCACTACTCTACCACTACTCTACCACTACACTACTCTACTCTACCACTACTCTACCACTACTCTACTCTACCACTACACTACCACTACACTACTCTACTCTACCACTACTCTACTACTACACTACCACTACTCTACTATTTCTCTACTCTACCACTACTCTACCACTACACTACCACTACTCTACTCTACCACTACTCTACCACTACACTACTCTACCACTACACTACCACCACACTACCACTACTCTACTCTACCACTACTATACTCTACCACTACTCTTCCACTACTCTACTCTACCACTACTCTACCACTACTCTACCACTACACTACTCTACCACTACACTACCACTACTCTACTACTACACTACCACTACTCTACTACTACTCTACTCTACCACTACTCTACCACTACTCTACCACTACTCTACTCTACCACTACTCTACCACTACTCTACCACTACTCTACCACTACCACTACACTACTCTACCACTACTCTACTACTACTCTACCACTACTCTACCACTACTCTACTCTAACACTACTCTACCACTACTCTACTCTACTCTACTACTACTCTACTCTACTACTACTCTACCGCTACTCTACTCTACCACTACTCTACTCTACCACTACTCTACCACTACTCTACCACTACTCTACCTCTACACTACCACTACACAACTTGACCACTACTCTACTCTACCACTACTCTACCACTACTCTACCACTCCTCTACCACTACTCTACTCTACCACTACACTACTCTACCACTACTCAACTCTACCACTACTCTACCACTACTCTACCACTACACTACTCTACCAATTCACTACCACAACACTAACACTACTCTACTCTACCACTACTCTACCACTACACTACTCTACCACTACTCTACCACTACTCTACCACTACTCTACCAGTACTCTACTCTACCACTACTCTACCACTACTCTACCACTACACTACCACTACTCTACCACTACTCTACCACTACACTACTCTACCACTACTCTACCACTACTCTACTACTTCACTACTACTCTACTACTACACTACCACTATTCTACTACTACCCTACTACTCTACTTCTACCACTATACTGAAACTACACTACTACTCTACTACTACACTACCACTATACTACTACTACACTACTACTCTACTACAACACTACCACTATACTACTACTACACAACTACTCTACTACTACACTACCACAATACTACTACTACACTACTACCCTACTACTACACTACCACTATACTACTACTACCCTACTACTCTACCACTACTCTACCACTACTCTACCACTACACTAATCTACCACTACTCTACCACTACTCTACTCTAACACTACTCTACCACTACTCTACTCTACCACTACTCTACCACTACTCTACCACTACTCTACCACTACACTACCACTACTCTACTCTACCACTACTCTACCACTACACTACTCTACCACTACACTACCACCACACTACCACTACTCTACTCTACCACTACTCTACTCTACCACTACTCTTCCACTACTCTACTCTACCACTACTCTACCACTACTCTACCACTACACTACTCTACCACTACACTACCACTACTCTACTACTACACTACCACTACTCTACTACTACTCTACTCTACCACTACTCTACCACTACTCTACCACTACTCTACTCTACCACTACTCTACCACTACTCTACCACTACCACTACACTACTCTACCACTACTCTACTACTACTCTACCACTACTCTACCACTACTCTACTCTAACACTACTCTACCACTACTCTACTCTACTCTACTACTACTACTCTACTCTACTACTACTCTACCACTACTCTACTCTACCACTACTCTACTCTACCACTACTCTACCACTACTCTACCACTACTCTACCTCTACACTACCACTACACAACTTGACCACTACTCTACTCTACCACTACTCTACCACTCCTCTACTCTACCACTACACTACTCTACCACTACTCAACTCTACCACTACTCTACTCTACCACTACTCTACCACTACTCTACCACTACACTACTCTACCACTACACTACCACAACACTAACACTACTCTACTCTACCACTACTCTACCACTACACTACTCTACCATTACTCTACCACTACTCTACCACTACTCTACCAGTACTCTACTCTACCACTACTCTACCACTACTCTACCACTACACTACCACTACTCTACCACTACTCTACCACTACACTACTCTACCACTACTCTACCACTACTCTACTACTTCACTACTACTCTACTACTACACTACCACTATTCTACTACTACCCTACTACTCTACTTCTACCACTATACTGAAACTACACTACTACTCTACTACTACACTACCACTATACTACTACTACACTACTACTCTACTACAACACTACCACTATACTACTACTACACAACTACTCTACTACTACACTACCACTATACTACTACTACACTACTACACTACTACTACACTACCACTATACTACTACTACCCTACTACTCTACTACTACACTACATCTATACTACTACTACACTACTACTCTACTACTACTCCCCACTACTCTACTCTACCACTACACTACTCTACCACTACTCTACCACTACCCTACTCTACCACTACTCTACCACTACTCTACTCTACCACTACACTACTCTACCACTACTCTACCACTACAACTCTACCACTACAAATCTCTACCACTACTCTACCACTACTCTACCACTACACTACTCTACCACTACTCTACTCTACCACTATTCTACCACTGCTTTACAACTACTCTACTCTACCACTACTCTACTCTACCACTACTCTACTCTACCACTACTCTACCACTAATCTACTCTACCACTACTCTACCACTACTCTACCACTACTCTACCACTACACTACCACTACTCTACCAATACACTACCACTACACAACTCTACCACTACTCTACTCTACCACTACTCTACCACTACTCTACCACTACTCTACTCTACCACTACTCTACCACTACTCTACCACTACTCTACCACTACACTACTCTACCACTACACTACTCTACTACTGCTCTACCACTACTCTACCACTACTCTACTCTACCACTACTCTACTCAACCACTACTCTACCACTACTCTACTCTACTACTACTCTACTCTACCACTACTCTACTCTACCACTACTCTACCACTACTCTACTCTACCACTACTCTACTACTACTCTACTCTACTACTACTCTACCACTACTCTACCACTACTCTACTCTACCACTACTCTACCACTACACTACCACTACTCTACCAATACACTACCACTACACAACTCTACCACTACTCTACTCTACCACTACTCTACCACTACTCTACCACTACTCTACTCTACCACTACTCTACCACTACTCTACCACTACTCTACCACTACACTACTCTACCACTACACTACTCTACCACTACTCTACTACTGCTCTACCACTACTCTACCACTACTCTACCACTACTCTACTCTACCACTACTCTACTCAACCACTACTCTACCACTACTCTACTCTACTACTACTCTACTCTACCACTACTCTACTCTACCACTACTCTACCACTACTCTACTCTACCACTACTCTACTACTACTCTACCACTACTATACCACTACTCTACTCTACCACTACTCTACTCTACCACTACTCTACCACTACTCTACTCTACCACTACTCTACTACTACTCTACCACTACTCTACTACTACTCTACCACTACTCTACCACTACTCTACCACTACTGTACTCTACCACTACACTACTCTACCACTACTCTACTCTAACACTACTCTACCACTACTCTACCACTACTCTACTCTACCACTACTCTACCACTACTCTACCACTACTCTACCACTACAATAACACTACTCTACTCTACCACTACTCTACCACTACTCTACCACTACTCTACCACTACAATAACACTACTCTACTCTACCACTACTCTACCACTACTCTACCACTACTCTACTCTACCACTACTCTACTACTACTCTACTCTAACACTACTCTACCACTACTCTACCACTACTCTACCACGACTCTAATCTACCACTACTCTACTCTACCACTACTCTACTCTACCACTACTCTACCACTACTCTACTCTACCACTACTCTACTCTACCACTACTCTACTCTACCACTACTCTACCACTACTCTACTCTACCACTACTCTACCACTACTCTACTCTACCACTACACTACTCTACCACTACTCTACCACTACACTACTCTACTACTACTCTACCACTACTCTACTCTACCACTACTCTACCACTACTCTACTCTACCACTACTCTACTACTACTCTACTCTACCACTACTCTACCACTACTCTACTCTACCACTACACTACTCTACCACTACTCTACTCTACCACTACTCTACCACTACTCTACCACTACTCTACTCTACCACTACACTACTCTACCACTACTCTACCACTTCTCTACCACTAATCTACTCTACCACTACACTACTCTACCACTACTCTACTCTACCACTACTCTACCACTACTCTACCACTACTCTACTCTACCACTACTCTACCACTACTCTACCGCTACTCTACCGCTACTCTACCACTACTCTACCACTACAATAACACTACTCTACTCTACCACTACTCTACCACTACTCTACCACTACTCTACTCTACCACTACTCTACTACTACTCTACTCTACCACTACTCTACCACTACACTACTCTACCACTACTCTACCACTACTCTACCACGACTCTAATCTACCACTACTCTAATCTACCACTACTCTACTCTACCACTACTCTACCACTACTCTACTCTACCACTACTCTACTCTACCACTACTCTACTATACCACTACACTACTCTACCACTACACTACTCTACCACTACACTACTCTACCACTACTCTACCACTACTCTACCACTACTCTACTCTACCACTACTCTACTCTACCACTACTCTACCACTACACTACTCTACCACTACTCTACCACTACTCTACCACTACTCTACTCTACCACTACTCTACTACTACTCTACTCTACCACTACTCTACCACTACTCTACTCTACCACTACTCTACCACTACTCTACTCTACCACTACTCTACCACTACTCTACCACTACTCTACCACTACTCTACTCTACCACTACACTACTCTACCACTACTCTACCACTACTCTACTCTACCACTACTCTACCACTACTCTACCACTACTCTACTCTACCACTACTCTACTACTACTCTACCACTACTCTACCACTACACTACTCTACCACTACTCTACCACTACTTTACTCTACCACTACTCTACTCTACCACTACTCTACTCTACCACTACTCTACCACTACTCTACTCTACCAATACTCTACCACTACTCTACTCTACCACTACTCTACCACTACTCTACTCTACCACTACTCTACTCTACCACTACTCTACCACTACTCTACTCTACCACTACTCTACTCTACCACTACTCTACCACTACACTACTCTACCACTACTCTACCACTACACTACTCTACCACTACTCTACCACTACACTACCACTACACAACTTGACCACTAATCTACTCTACCACTACTCTACCACTACTCTACCACTCCTCTACCACTACTCTACTCTACCACTACACTACTCTACCACTACTCAACTCTACCACTACTCTACTCTACCACTACTCTACCACTACACTACTCTACCACTACACTACCACAACACTAACACTACTCTACTCTACCACTACTCTAACACTACACTACTCTACCACTACTCTACCACTACTCTACCACTACTCTACCACTACTCTACCACTACACTACTCTACCACTACTCTACCACTACTCTACCACTACAATAATACTACTCTACTCTACCACTACTCTACCACTACTCTACCACTACTCTACTCTACCACTACTCTACTACTACTCTACTCTACCACTACTCTACCACTACTCTACCACTACTCTACCACGACTCTAATCTACCACTACTCTAATCTACCACTACTCTACTCTACCACTACTCTACTCTACCACTACTCTACTCTACCACTACTCTACCACTACTCTACTCTACCACTACTCTACCACTACTCTACTCTACCACTACTCTACCACTACACTACTCTACCACTACTCTACCACTACACTACTCTACTACTACTCTACCACTACTCTACTCTACCACTACTCTACCACTACTCTACTCTACCACTACTCTACTACTACTCTACTCTACCACTACTCTACCACTACTCTACTCTACCACTACACTACTCTACCACTACTCTACTCTACCACTACTCTACCAATACTCTACCACTACTCTACTCTACCACTACACTACTCTACCACTACTCTACCACTACTCTACCACTACTCTACCACTACTCTACTCTACCACTACACTACTCTACCACTACTCTACTCTACCACTACTCTAACACTACTCTACCACTACTCTACTCTACCACTACTCTACCGCTACTCTACCAATACTCTACCACTACAATAACACTACTCTACTCTACCACTACTCTACCACTACTCTACCACTACTCTACTCTACCACTACTCTACTACTACTCTACTCTACCACTACTCTACCACTACACTACTCTACCACTACTCTACCACTACTCTACTCTACCACTACTCTAATCTACCACTACTCTACTCTACCACTACACTACTCTACCACTACACTACTCTACCACTACACTACTCTACTCTACCACTACTCTACTACTACTCTACCACTACTCTACTCTACCACTACTCTACTCTACCATTACTATACCACTACACTACTCTACCACTACTCTACCACTACTCTACTCTACCACTACTCTACTACTACTCTACTCTACCACTACTCTACCACTACTCTACTCTACCACTACTCTACCACTACTCTACTCTACCACTACTCTACCACTACTCTACCACTACTCTACCACTACTCTACTCTACCACTACTCTACCACTACTCTACTCTACCACTACTCTACCACTACTCTACCACTACTCTACTCTACCACTACTCTACTACTACTCTACCACTACTCTACCACTACACTACTCTACCACTACTCTACCACTACTCTACTCTACCACTACTCTACTCTACCACTACTCTACTCTACCACTACTCTACCACTACTCTACTCTACCAATACTCTACCACTACTCTACTCTACCACTACTCTACCACTACTCTACTCTACCACTACTCTACTCTACCACTACTCTACTCTACCACTACACGACTCTACCACTACTCTACTCTACCACTACTCTACCACTACTCTACTCTACCACTACTCTACTCTACCACTACTCTACCACTACACTACTCTACCACTACTCTACCACTACACTACTCTACCACTACTCTACCACTACACTACCACTACACAACTTGACCACTACTCTACTCTACCACTACTCTACCACTACTCTACCACTCCTCTACCACTACTCTACTCTACCACTACACTACTCTACCACTACTCAACTCTACCACTACTCTACTCTACCACTACTCTACCACTACTCTACCACTACACTACTCTACCACTACACTACCACAACACTAACACTACTCTACTCTACCACTACTCTAACACTACACTACTCTACCACTACTCTACCACTACTCTACCACTACTCTACCAGTACTCTACTCTACCACTACTCTACCACTACTCTACCACTACACTACCACTACTCTACCACTACTCTACCACTACACTACTCTACCACTACTCTATCACTACTCTACTACTTCACTACTACTCTACTACTACACTACCACTATTCTACTACTACCCTACTACTCTACTACTACCACTATACTACAACTACACTACTACTCTACTACTACACTACCACTATACTACTACTACACTACTACTCTACTACAACACTACCACTATACTACTACTACACTACTACTCTACTACTACACTACCACTATACTACTACTACACTACTACTCTACTACTACACTACCACTATACTACTACTACCCTACTACTCTACTACTACACTACCACTATACTACTACTACACTACTACTCTACTACTACTCACCACTACTCTACTCTACCACTACACTACTCTACCACTACTCTACCACTACCCTACTCTACCACTACTCTACCACTACTCTACTCTACCAGTACACTACTCTACCACTACTCTACCACTACAACTCTACCACTACAAATCTCTACCACTACTCTACCACTACTCTACCACTACACTACTCTACCACTACTCTACTCTACCACTATTCTACCACTACTCTACAACTACTCTACCACTACTCTACTCTACCACTACTCTACCACTACTCTACTCTACCACTACACTACTCTACCACTACTCTACTCTACCACTACTCTACCACTACTCTACCACTACTCTACTCTACCACTACACTACTCTACCACTACTCTACCACTACTCTACCACTACTCTACCACCACTCTACTCTACCACTACACTACTCTACCACTACTCTACTCTACCACTACTCTAACACTACTCTACCACTACTCTACTCTACCACTACTCTACCGCTACTCTACCACTACTCTACCACTACAATAACACTACTCTACTCTACCACTACTCTACCACTACTCTACCACTACTCTACTCTACCACTACTCTACTACTACTCTACTCTACCACTACTCTACCACTACACTACTCTACCACTACTCTACCACTACTCTACCACGACTCTAATCTACCACTACTCTAATCTACCACTACTCTACTCTACCACTACTCTACCTCTACTCTACTCTACCACTACTCTACTCTACCACTACTCTACTCTACCACTACACTACTCTACAACTACACTACTCTACCACTACACTACTCTACTCTACTACTACACTACCACTAATCTACTACTACTCTACTCTACCACTACTCTACCACTACTCTACCACTACTCTACTCTACCACTACTCTACCACTACTCTACCACTACTCTACCACTACACTACTCTACCACTACACTACTCTACCACTACTCTACTACTACTCTACCACTACTCTACCACTACTCTACTCGAACACTACTCTACTCGAACACTACTCTACCACTACTCTACTCTACTCTACTACTACTCTACTCTACTACTACTCTACCACTACTCTACTCTACCACTACTCTACTCTACCACTACTCTACCACTACTCTACCACTACTCTACCTCTACACTACCACTACACAACTTGACCACTACTCTACTCTACCACTACTCTACCACTACTCTACCACTCCTCTACCACTACTCTACTCTACCACTTCACTACTCTACCACTACTCAACTCTACCACTACTCTACTCTACCACTACTCTACCACTACTCTACCACTACACTACTCTACCACTACACTACCACAACATTAACACTACTCTACTCTACCACTACTCTACCACTACACTACTCTACCACTACTCTACCACTACTCTACCACTACTCTATCAGTACTCTACTCTACCACTACTCTACCACTACTCTACCACTACACTACCACTACTCTACCACTACTCTACCACTACTCTACTCTACCACTACTCTACTCTACCACTACTCTACTCTACCACTACTCTACCACTAATCTACTCTACCACTACTCTACCACTACTCTACCACTACTCTACCACTACACTACCACTACTCTACCAATACACTACCACTACACAACTCTACCACTACTCTACTCTACCACTACTCTACCACTACTCTACCACTACTCTACTCTACCACTACTCTACCACTACTCTACCACTACTCTACCACTACTCAAACACTACACTACTCTACCACTACACTACTCTACCACTACTCTACTACTGCTCTACCACTACTCTACCACTACTCTACCACTACTCTACTCTACCACTACTCTACTCAACCACTACTCTACCACTACTCTACTCTACTACTACTCTACTCTACCACTACTCTACTCTACCACTACTCTACCACTACTCTTCTCTACCACTACTCTACTACTACTCTACTCTACTACTACTCTACCACTACTCTACCACTACTCTACTCTACCACTACTCTACTCTACCACTACTCTACTCTACCACTACTCTACTACTACTCTACCACTACTCTACTACTACTCTACCACTACTCTACCACTACTCTACCACTACTGTACTCTACCACTACACTACTCTACCACTACTCTACTCTAACACTACTCTACCACTACTCTACCACTACTCTACTCTACCACTACACTACTCTACCACTACTCTACCACTACTCTACCACTACAATAACACTACTCTACTCTACCACTACTCTACCACTACTCTACCACTACTCTACTCTACCACTACTCTACTACTACTCTACTCTACCACTACTCTACCACTACTCTACCACTACTCTACCACGACTCTAATCTACCACTACTCTACTCTACAACTACTCTACTCTACCACTACTCTACCACTACTCTACTCTACCACTACTCTACTCTACCACTACTCTACTCTACCACTACACTACTCTACCACTACTCTACCACTACTCTACTCTACCACTACTCTACCACTACTCTACTCTACCACTACACTACTCTACCACTACTCTACCACTACACTACTCTACTACTACTCTACCACTACTCTACTCTACCACTACTCTACCACTACTCTACTCTACCACTACTCTACTACTACTCTACTCTACCACTACTCTACCACTACTCTACTCTACCACTACACTACTCTACCACTACTCTACTCTACCACTACTCTACCACTACTCTACCACTACTCTACTCTACCACTACACTACTCTACCACTACTCTACCACTACTCTACCACTACTCTACTCTACCACTACTCTACTCTACCACTACTCTACTCTACCACTACTCTACCACTACTCTACCACTACTCTACTCTACCACTACTCTACCACTACTCTACCGCTACTCTACCACTACTCTACCGCTACAATAACACTACTCTACTCTACCACTACTCTACCACTACTCTACCACTACTCTACTCTACCACTACTCTACTACTACTCTACTCTACCACTACTCTACCACTACACTACTCTACCACTACTCTATCACTACTCTACCACGACTCTAATCTACCACTACTCTAATCTACCACTACTCTACTCTACCACTACTCTACCACTACTCTACTCTACCACTACTCTACTCTACCACTACACTACTCTACCACTACACTACTCTACTCTACCACTACTCTACCACTACTCTACCACTACTCTACTCTACCACTACTCTACTCTACCACTACTCTACCGCTACTCTACCACTACTCTACCATTACTCTACTCTACCACTACTCTACTACTACTCTACTCTACCACTACTCTACCACTACTCTACTCTACCACTACTCTACCACTACTCTACTCTACCACTACTCTACCACTACTCTACCACTACTCTACTCTACCACTACACTACTCTACCACTACTCTACCACTACTCTACTCTACCACTACTCTACCACTACTCTACCACTACTCTACTCTACCACTACTCTACTACTACTCTACCACTACTCTACCACTACACTACTCTACCACTACTCTACCACTACTTTACTCTACCACTACTCTACTCTACCACTACTCTACTCTACCACTACTCTACCACTACTCTACTCTACCAATACTCTACCACTACTCTACTCTACCACTACTCTACCACTACTCTACTCTACCACTACTCTACTCTACCACTACTCTACTCTACCACTACACGACTCTACCACTACTCTACTCTACCACTACTCTACCACTACTCTACTCTACCACTACTCTACTCTACCACTACTCTACCACTACACTACTCTACCACTACTCTACCACTACACTACTCTACCACTACTCTACCACTACACTACCACTACACAACTTGACCACTACTCTACTCTACCACTACTCTACCACTACTCTACCACTCCTCTACCACTACTCTACTCTACCACTACACTACTCTACCACTACTCAACTCTACCACTACTCTACTCTACCACTACTCTACCACTACTCTACCACTACACTACTCTACCACTACACTACCACAACACTAACACTACTCTACTCTACCACTACTCTAACACTACACTACTCTACCACTACTCTACCACTACTCTACCACTACACTACTCTACCACTACTCTACCACTACTCTACCACTACTCTACCACTACAATAACACTACTCTACTCTACCACTACTCTACCACTACTCTACCACGACTCTAATCTACCACTACTCTAATCTACCACTACTCTACTCTACCACTACTCTACCACTACTCTACTCTACCACTAATCTACTCTACCACTACTCTACCACTACTCTACTCTACCACTACTCTACCACTACTCTACTCTACCACTACTCTACCACTACACTACTCTACCACTACTCTACCACTACACTACTCTACTACTACTCTACCACTACTCTACTCTACCACTACTCTACCACTACTCTACTCTACCACTACTCTACTACTACTCTACTCTACCACTACTCTACCACTACTCTACTCTACCACTACACTACTCTACCACTACTCTACTCTACCACTACTCTACCACTACTCTACCACTACTCTACTCTACCACTACACTACTCTACCACTACTCTACCACTACTCTACCACTACTCTACCACTACTCTACTCTACCACTACACTACTCTACCACTACTCTACTCTACCACTACTCTAACACTACTCTACCACTACTCTACTCTACCACTACTCTACCGCTACTCTACCACTACTCTACCACTACAATAACACTACTCTACTCTACCACTACTCTACCACTACTCTACCACTGCTCTACTCTACCACTACTCTACTACTACTCTACTCTACCACTACTCTACCACTACACTACTCTACCACTACTCTACCACTACTCTACCACGACTCTAATCTACCACTACTCTAATCTACCACTACTTACTCTACCACTACTCTACCACTACTCTACTCTACCACTACTCTACTCTACCACTACACTACTCTACCACTACACTACTCTACTCTACCACTACTCTACCACTACTCTACCACTACTCTACTCTACCACTACTCTACTCTACCACTACTATACCACTACACTACTCTACCACTACTCTACCACTACTCTACTCTACCACTACTCTACTACTACTCTACTCTACCACTACTCTACCACTACTCTACTCTACCACTACTCTACCACTACTCTACTCTACCACTACTCTACCACTACTCTACCACTACTCTACCACTACTCTACTCTACCACTACACTACTCTACCACTACTCTACCACTACTCTACTCTACCACTACTCTACCACTACTCTACCACTACTCTACTCTACCACTACTCTACTACTACTCTACCACTACTCTACCACTACACTACTCTACCACTACTCTACCACTACTCTACTCTACCACTACTCTACTCTACCACTACTCTACTCTACCACTACTCTACCACTACTCTACTCTACCAATACTCTACCACTACACTACTCTACCACTACTCTACCACTACACTACTCTACTACTACTCTACCACTACTCTACTCTACCACTACTCTACCACTACTCTACTCTACCACTACTCTACTACTACTCTACTCTACCACTACTCTACCACTACTCTACTCTACCACTACACTACTCTACCACTACTCTACTCTACCACTACTCTACCACTACTCTACCACTACTCTACTCTACCACTACACTACTCTACCACTACTCTACCACTACTCTACCACTACTCTACCACTACTCTACTCTACCACTACACTACTCTACCACTACTCTACTCTACCACTACTCTAACACTACTCTACCACTACTCTACTCTACCACTACTCTACCGCTACTCTACCACTACTCTACCACTACAATAACACTACTCTACTCTACCACTACTCTACCACTACTCTACCACTGCTCTACTCTACCACTACTCTACTACTACTCTACTCTACCACTACTCTACCACTACACTACTCTACCACTACTCTACCACTACTCTACCACGACTCTAATCTACCACTACTCTAATCTACCACTACTTACTCTACCACTACTCTACCACTACTCTACTCTACCACTACTCTACTCTACCACTACACTACTCTACCACTACACTACTCTACTCTACCACTACTCTACCACTACTCTACCACTACTCTACTCTACCACTACTCTACTCTACCACTACTATACCACTACACTACTCTACCACTACTCTACCACTACTCTACTCTACCACTACTCTACTACTACTCTACTCTACCACTACTCTACCACTACTCTACTCTACCACTACTCTACCACTACTCTACTCTACCACTACTCTACCACTACTCTACCACTACTCTACCACTACTCTACTCTACCACTACACTACTCTACCACTACTCTACCACTACTCTACTCTACCACTACTCTACCACTACTCTACCACTACTCTACTCTACCACTACTCTACTACTACTCTACCACTACTCTACCACTACACTACTCTACCACTACTCTACCACTACTCTACTCTACCACTACTCTACTCTACCACTACTCTACTCTACCACTACTCTACCACTACTCTACTCTACCAATACTCTACCACTACTCTACTCTACCACTACTCTACCACTACTCTACTCTACCACTACTCTACTCTACCACTACTCTACTCTACCACTACACGACTCTACCACTACTCTACTCTACCACTACTCTACCACTACTCTACTCTACCACTACTCTACTCTACCACTACTCTACCACTACACTACTCTACCACTACTCTACCACTACACTACCACTACACAACTTGACCACTACTCTACTCTACCACTACTCTACCACTACTCTACCACTCCTCTACCACTACTCTACTCTACCACTACACTACTCTACCACTACTCAACTCTACCAATACTCTACTCTACCACTACTCTACC
The DNA here is from genome assembly GCF_965601325.2 of Salmo salar. Taxonomy (NCBI): domain Eukaryota; kingdom Metazoa; phylum Chordata; class Actinopteri; order Salmoniformes; family Salmonidae; genus Salmo; species Salmo salar. The sequence goes on along the minus strand of NC_138291.1, from coordinate 182,641,736 downwards.
ACTACTCTACCACTACACTACTCTACCACTACACTACCACAACACTAACACTACTCTACTCTACCACTACTCTAACACTACACTACTCTACCACTACTCTACCACTACTCTACCAGTACTCTACTCTACCACTACTCTACCACTACTCTACCACTACACTACCACTACTCTACCACTACTCTACCACTACACTACTCTACCACTACTCTACCACTACTCTACTACTTCACTACTACTCTACTACTACACTACCACTATTCTACTACTACCCTACTACTCTACTACTACCACTATACTACAACTACACTACTACTCTACTACTACACTACCACTATACTACTACTACACTACTACTCTACTACAACACTACCACTATACTACTACTACACTACTACTCTACTACTACACTACCACTATACTACTACTACACTACTACTCTAAAACTACACTACCACTATACTACTACTACCCTACTACTCTACTACTACACTACCACTATACTACTACTACACTACTACTCTACTACTACTCACCACTACTCTACTCTACCACTACACTACTCTACCACTACTCTACCACTACACTACTCTACCACTACTCTACCACTACTCTACTCTACCAGTACACTACTCTACCACTACTCTACCACTACAACTCTACCACTACAAATCTCTACCACTACTCTACCACTACTCTACCACTACACTACTCTACCACTACTCTACTCTACCACTATTCTACCACTACTCTACAACTACTCTACCACTACTCTACTCTACCACTACTCTACTCTACCACTACTCTACCACTAATCTACTCTACCACTACTCTACCACTACTCTACCACTACTCTACCACTACTCTACTATTTCTCTACTCTACCACTACTCTACCACTACACTACCACTACTCTACTCTACCACTACTCTACTACTACTCTACTCTACCACTACTCTACCACTACTCTACCACTACACTACCACTACACAACTTGACCACTACTCTACTCTACCACTACTCTACCACTACTCTACCACTCCTCTACCACTACTCTACTCTACCACTACACTACTCTACCACTACTCAACTCTACCACTACTCTACTCTACCACTACTCTACCACTACTCTACCACTACACTACTCTACCACTACACTACCACAACACTAACACTACTCTACTCTACCACTACTCTAACACTACACTACTCTACCACTACTCTACCACTACTCTACCACTACTCTACCACTACACTACTCTACCACTACTCTACCACTACTCTACCACTACTCTACCACTACTCTACCACTACAATAACACTACTCTACTCTACCACTACTCTACCACTACTCTACCACTACTCTACTCTACCACTACTCTACTACTACTCTACTCTACCACTACTCTACCACTACTCTACCACTACTCTACCACGACTCTAATCTACCACTACTCTAATCTACCACTACTCTACTCTACCACTACTCTACCACTACTCTACTCTACCACTAATCTACTCTACCACTACTCTACCACTACTCTACTCTACCACTACTCTACCACTACTATACTCTACCACTACTCTACCACTACACTACTCTACCACTACTCTACCACTACTCTACTCTACCACTACACTACTCTACCACTACTCTACTCTACCACTACTCTACCACTACTCTACCACTACTCTACTCTACCACTACACTACTCTACCACTACTCTACTCTACCACTACTCTACCACTACTCTACCACTACTCTACTCTACCACTACACTACTCTACCACTACTCTACCACTACTCTACCACTACTCTACCACTACTCTACTCTACCACTACACTACTCTACCACTACTCTACTCTACCACTACTCTAACACTACTCTACCACTACTCTACTCTACAACTACTCTACCGCTACTCTACCACTACTCTACCACTACAATAACACTACTCTACTCTACCACTACTCTACCACTACTCTACCACTACTCTACTCTACCACTACTCTACTACTACTCTACTCTACCACTACTCTACCACTACACTACTCTACCACTACTCTACCACTACTCTACCACGACTCTAATCTACCACTACTCTAATCTACCACTACTCTACTCTACCACTACTCTACCACTACTCTACTCTACCACTACTCTACTCTACCACTACTCTACTCTACCACTACACTACTCTACCACTACACTACTCTACCACTACACTACTCTACTCTACCACTACTCTACCACTACTCTACCACTACTCTACTCTACCACGACTCTACTCTACCACTACTATACCACTACACTACTCTACCACTACTCTACCACTACTCTACTCTACCACTACTGTACTACTACTCTACTCTACCACTACTCTACCACTACTCTACTCTACCACTACTCTACCACTACTCTACTCTAACACTACTCTACCACTACTCTACCACTACTCTACCACTACTCTACTCTACCACTACACTACTCTACCACTACTCTACCACTACTCTACTCTACCACTACTCTACCACTACTCTACCACTACTCTACTCTAACACTACTCTACTACTACTCTACCACTACTCTACCACTACACTACTCTACCACTACTCTACCACTACTCTACTCTACCACTACTCTACTCTACCACTACTCTACTCTACCACTACACGACTCTACCACTACTCTACTCTACCACTACTCTACCACTACTCTACTCTACCACTACTCTACTCTACCACTACTCTACCACTACACTACTCTACTACTACTCTACCACTACTCTACTCTACCACTACTCTACCACTACTCTACTCTACCACTACTCTACTACTACTCTACTCTACCACTACTCTACCACTACTCTACTCTACCACTACACTACTCTACCACTACTCTACTCTACCACTACTCTACCACTACTCTACCACTACTCTACTCTACCACTACACTACTCTACCACTACTCTACCACTACTCTACCACTACTCTACCACTACTCTACTCTACCACTACACTACTCTACCACTACTCTACTCTACCACTACTCTAACACTACTCTACCACTACTCTACTCTACAACTACTCTACCGCTACTCTACCACTACTCTACCACTACAATAACACTACTCTACTCTACCACTACTCTACAACTACTCTACCACTACTCTACTCTACCACTACTCTACTACTACTCTACTCTACCACTACTCTACCACTACACTACTCTACCACTACTCTACCACTACTCTACCACGACTCTAATCTACCACTACTCTAATCTACCACTACTCTACTCTACCACTACTCTACCACTACTCTACTCTACCACTACTCTACTCTACCACTACTCTACTCTACCACTACACTACTCTACCACTACACTACTCTACCACCACACTACTCTACTCTACCACTACTCTACCACTACTCTACCACTACTCTACTCTACCACTACTCTACTCTACCACTACTATACCACTACACTACTCTACCACTACTCTACCACTACTCTACTCTACCACTACTCTACTACTACTCTACTCTACCACTACTCTACCACTACTCTACTCTACCACTACTCTACCACTACTCTACTCTACCACTACTCTACCACTACTCTACCACTACTCTACCACTACTCTACTCTACCACTACACTACTCTACCACTACTCTACCACTACTCTACTCTACCACTACTCTACCACTACTCTACCACTACTCTACTCTACCACTACTCTACTACTACTCTACCACTACTCTACCACTACACTACTCTACCACTACTCTACCACTACTCTACTCTACCACTACTCTACTCTACCACTACTCTACCACTACTCTACTCTACCAATACTCTACCACTACTCTACTCTACCACTACTCTACCACTACTCTACTCTACCACTACTCTACTCTACCACTACTCTACTCTACCACTACACGACTCTACCACTACTCTACTCTACCACTACTCTACTCTACCACTACTCTACTCTACCACTACTCTACCACTACACTACTCTACCACTACTCTACCACTACACTACTCTACCACTACTCTACCACTACACTACCACTACACAACTTGACCACTACTCTACTCTACCACTACTCTACCACTACTCTACCACTCCTCTACCACTACTCTACTCTACCACTACACTACTCTACCACTACTCAACTCTACCACTACTCTACTCTACCACTACTCTACCACTACTCTACCACTACACTACTCTACCACTACACTACCACAACACTAACACTACTCTACTCTACCACTACTCTAACACTACACTACTCTAACACTACTCTACCACTACTCTACCACTACTCTACCAGTACTCTACTCTACCACTACTCTACCACTACTCTACCACTACACTACCACTACTCTACCACTACTCTACCACTACACTACTCTACCACTACTCTACCACTACTCTACTACTTCACTACTACTCTACTACTACACTACCACTATTCTACTACTACCCTACTACTCTACTACTACCACTATACTACAACTACACTACTACTCTACTACTACACTACCACTATACTACTACTACACTACTACTCTACTACAACACTACCACTATACTACTACTACACTACTACTCTACTACTACACTACCACTATACTACTACTACACTACTACTCTACTACTACACTACCACTATACTACTACTACCCTACTACTCTACTACTACACTACCACTATACTACTACTACACTACTACTCTACTACTACTCACCACTACTCTACTCTACCAGTACACTACTCTACCACTACTCTACCACTACAACTCTACCACTACAAATCTCTACCACTACTCTACCACTACTCTACCACTACACTACTCTACCACTACTCTACTCTACCACTATTCTACCACTACTCTACAACTACTCTACCACTACTCTACTCTACCACTACTCTACTCTACCACTACTCTACCACTAATCTACTCTACCACTACTCTACCACTACTCTACCACTACTCTACCACTACACTACCACTACTCTACTATTTCTCTACTCTACCACTACTCTACCACTACACTACCACTACTCTACTCTACCACTACTCTACCACTACACTACTCTACCACTACACTACCACCACACTACCACTACTCTACTCTACCACTACTCTACTCTACCACTACTCTTCCACTACTCTACTCTACCACTACTCTACCACTACTCTACCACTACACTACTCTACCACTACACTACCACTACTCTACTACTACACTACCACTACTCTACTACTACTCTACTCTACCACTACTCTACCACTACTCTACTCTACCACTACTCTACCACTACTCTACCACTACTCTACCACTACACTACTCTACCACTACACTACTCTACCACTACTCTACTACTACTCTACCTCTACTCTACCACTAATCTACTCTACCACTACTCTACTCTAACACTACTCTACTACTACTCTACTCTACTACTACTCTACCACTACTCTACTCTACCACTACTCTACTCTACCACTACTCTACCACTACTCTACCACTACTCTACCTCTACACTACCACTACACATCTTGACCACTACTCTACTCTACCACTACTCTACCACTACACTACTCTACCACTACTCTACCACTACACTACTCTACCACTACTCTACCACTACACTACCACTACACAACTTGACCACTACTCTACTCTACCACTACTCTACCACTACTCTACCACTCCTCTACCACTACTCTACTCTACCACTACACTACTCTACCACTACTCAACTCTACCACTACTCTACTCTACCACTACTCTACCACTACTCTACCACTACACTACTCTACCACTACACTACCACAACACTAACACTACTCTACTCTACCACTACTCTAACACTACACTACTCTACCACTACTCTACCACTACTCTACCAGTACTCTACTCTACCACTACTCTACCACTACTCTACCACTACACTACCACTACTCTACCACTACTCTACCACTACACTACTCTACCACTACTCTACCACTACTCTACTACTTCACTACTACTCTACTACTACACTACCACTATTCTACTACTACCCTACTACTCTACTACTACCACTATACTACAACTACACTACTACTCTACTACTACACTACCACTATACTACTACTACACTACTACTCTACTACAACACTACCACTATACTACTACTACACTACTACTCTACTACTACACTACCACTATACTACTACTACACTACTACTCTACTACTACACTACCACTATACTACTACTACCCTACTACTCTACTACTACACTACCACTATACTACTACTACACTACTACTCTACTACTACTCACCACTACTCTACTCTACCACTACACTACTCTACCACTACTCTACCACTACCCTACTCTACCACTACTCTACCACTACTCTACTCTACCAGTACACTACTCTACCACTACTCTACCACTACAACTCTACCACTACAAATCTCTACCACTACTCTACCACTACTCTACCACTACACTACTCTACCACTACTCTACTCTACCACTATTCTACCACTACTCTACAACTACTCTACCACTACTCTACTCTACCACTACTCTACTCTACCACTACTCTACCACTAATCTACTCTACCACTACTCTACCACTACTCTACCACTACTCTACCACTACACTACCACTACTCTACTATTTCTCTACTCTACCACTACTCTACCACTACACTACCACTACTCTACTCTACCACTACTCTACCACTACACTACTCTACCACTACACTACCACCACACTACCACTACTCTACTCTACCACTACTCTACTCTACCACTACTCTTCCACTACTCTACTCTACCACTACTCTACCACTACTCTACCACTACACTACTCTACCACTACACTACCACTACTCTACTACTACACTACCACTACTCTACTACTACTCTACTCTACCACTACTCTACCACTACTCTACTCTACCACTACTCTACCACTACTCTACCACTACTCTACCACTACACTACTCTACCACTACACTACTCTACCACTACTCTACTACTACTCTACCACTACTCTACCACTACTCTACTCTACCACTACTCTACTCTAACACTACTCTACTACTACTCTACTCTACTACTACTCTACCACTACTCTACTCTACCACTACTCTACTCTACCACTACTCTACCACTACTCTACCACTACTCTACCTCTACACTACCACTACACAACTTGACCACTACTCTACTCTACCACTACTCTACCACTACTCTACCACTCCTCTACCACTACTCTACTCTACCACTACACTACTCTACCACTACTCAACTCTACCACTACTCTACTCTACCACTACTCTACCACTACTCTAACACTACACTACTCTACCACTACACTACCACTACTCTACCAGTACTCTACTCTACCACTACTCTACCACTACTCTACCACTACACTACCACTACTCTACCATTACTCTACCACTACACTACTCTACCACTACTCTACTACTTCACTACTACTCTACTACTACACTACCACTATTCTACTACTACCCTACTACTCTACTACTACCACTATACTACAACTACACTACTACTCTACTACTACACTACCACTATACTACTACTACACTACTACTCTACTACAACACTACCACTATACTACTACTACACTACTACTCTACTACTACACTACCACTATACTACTACTACACTACTACTCTACTACTACACTACCACTATACTACTACTACCCTACTACTCTACTACTACACTACCACTATACTACTACTACACTACTACTCTACTACTACTCACCACTACTCTACTCTACCACTACACTACTCTACCACTACTCTACCACTACCCTACTCTACCACTACTCTACCACTACTCTACTCTACCAGTACACTACTCTACCACTACTCTACCACTACAAATCTCTACCACTACTCTACCACTACTCTACCACTACACTACTCTACCACTACTCTACTCTACCACTATTCTACCACTACTCTACAACTACTCTACCACTACTCTACTCTACCACTACTCTACTCTACCACTACTCTACCACTAATCTACTCTACCACTACTCTACCACTACTCTACCACTACTCTACCACTACACTACCACTACTCTACTATTTCTCTACTCTACCACTACTCTACCACTACACTACCACTACTCTACTCTACCACTACTCTACCACTACACTACTCTACCACTACACTACCACCACACTACCACTACTCTACTCTACCACTACTCTACTCTACCACTACTCTTCCACTACTCTACTCTACCACTACTCTACCACTACTCTACCACTACACTACTCTACCACTACACTACCACTACTCTACTACTACACTACCACTACTCTACTACTACTCTACTCTACCACTACTCTACTCTACCACTACTCTACCACTACTCTACCACTACTCTACCACTACACTACTCTACCACTACACTACTCTACCACTACTCTACTACTACTCTACCACTACTCTACCACTACTCTACTCTACCACTACTCTACTCTACCACTACTCTACTCTACTCTACTACTACTCTACTCTACTACTACTCTACCACTACTCTACTCTACCACTACTCTACTCTACCACTACTCTACCACTACTCTACCTCTACACTACCACTACACAACTTGACCACTACTCTACTCTACCACTACTCTACCACTACTCTACCACTCCTCTACCACTACTCTACTCTACCACTACACTACTCTACCACTACTCAACTCTACCACTACTCTACTCTACCACTACTCTACCACTACTCTACCACTACACTACTCTACCACTACACTACCACAAAACTAACACTACTCTACTCTACCACTACTCTACCACTACACTACTCTACCACTACTCTACCACTACTCTACCACTACTCTACCAGTACTCTACTCTACCACTACTCTACCACTACTCTACCACTACACTACCACTACTCTACCACTACTCTACCACTACACTACTCTACCACTACTCTACCACTACTCTACTACTTCACTACTACTCTACTACTACACTACCACTATTCTACTACTACCCTACTACTCTACTTCTACCACTATACTGAAACTACACTACTACTCTACTACTACACTACCACTATACTACTACTACACTACTACTCTACTACAACACTACCACTATACTACTACTACACTACTACTCTACTACTACACTACCACTATACTACTACTACACTACTACCCTACTACTACACTACCACTATACTACTACTACCCTACTACTCTACTACTACACTACCACTATACTACTACTACACTACTACTCTACTACTACTCACCACTACTCTACTCTACCACTACCCTACTCTACCACTACTCTACCACTACTCTACTCTACCACTACACTACTCTACCACTACTCTACCACTACAACTCTACCACTACAAATCTCTACCACTACTCTACCACTACTCTACCACTACACTACTCTACCACTACTCTACTCTACCACTATTCTACCACTACTCTACAACTACTCTACTCTACCACTACTCTACTCTACCACTACTCTACTCTACCACTACTCTACCACTAATCTACTCTACCACTACTCTACCACTACTCTACCACTGCACTACCACTACTCTACCAATACACTACCACTACACAACTCTACCACTACTCTACTCTACCACTACTCTACCACTACTCTACCACTACTCTACTCTACCACTACTCTACCACTACTCTACCACTACTCTACCACTACTCTACCACTACACTACTCTACCAGTACACTACTCTACCACTACTCTACTACTGCTCTACCACTACTCTACCACTACTCTACCACTACTCTACTCTACCACTACTCTACTCAACCACTACTCTACCACTACTCTACTCTACTAATACTCTACTCTACCACTACTCTACTCTACCACTACTCTACCACTACTCTACTCTACCACTACTCTACTACTACTCTACTCTACTACTACTCTACCACTACTCTACCACTACTCTACTCTACCACTACTCTACTCTACCACTACTCTACCACTACTCTACTCTACCACTACTCTACTACTACTCTACCACTACTCTACCACTACTCTACCACTACTCTACTCTACCACTACTCTACTCTACCACTACTCTACCACTACTCTACTCTACCACTACTCTACTACTACTCTACTCTACCACTACTCTACCACTACTCTACCACTACTCTACCACTACTCTACCACTACAATAACACTACTCTACTCTACCACTACTCTACCACTACTCTACCACTACTCTACTCTACCACTACTCTACTACTTCTCTACTCTACCACTACTCTACCACTACTCTACCACTACTCTACCACGACTCTAATCTACCACTACTCTACCACTACTCTAACGCTACTTTACCACTAGTCTACCACTACAATAACACTACTCTACTCTACCACTACTCTAACACTACTCTACCACTACTCTACTCTACCACTACTCTACTACTACTCTACTCTACCACTACTCTACCACTACACTACTCTACCACTACTCTACCACTACTCTACCACGACTCTAATCTACCACTACTCTAATCTACCACTACTCTACTCTACCACTACTCTACCACTACTCTACTCTACCACTACTCTACTCTACCACTACTCTACTATACCACTACACTACTCTACCACTACACTACTCTACCACTACACTACTCTACTCTACCACTACTCTACCACTACTCTACCACTACTCTACTCTACCACTACTCTACTCTACCACTACTCTACCACTACACTACTCTACCACTACTCTACCACTACTCTACCACTACTCTACTCTACCACTACTCTACTACTACTCTACTCTACCACTACTCTACCACTACTCTACTCTACCACTACTCTACCACTACTCTACTCTACCACTACTCTACCACTACTCTACCACTACTCTACCACTACTCTACTCTACCACTACACTACTCTACCACTACTCTACCACTACTCTACTCTACCACTACTCTACCACTACTCTACCACTACTCTACTCTACCACTACTCTACTACTACTCTACCACTACTCTACCACTACACTACTCTACCACTACTCTACCACTACTTTACTCTACCACTACTCTACTCTACCACTACTCTACTCTACCACTACTCTACCACTACTCTACTCTACCAATACTCTACCACTACTCTACTCTACCACTACTCTACCACTACTCTACTCTACCACTACTCTACTCTACCACTACTCTACTCTACCACTAAACTACTCTACCACTACTCTACTCTACCACTACTCTACTACTACTCTACTCTACCACTACACTACTCTACCACTACTCTACCACTACTCTACCACTACTCTACCACTACAATAACACTACTCTACTCTACCACTACTCTACCACTACTCTACCACTACTCTACTCTACCACTACTCTACTACTTCTCTACTCTACCACTACTCTACCACTACTCTACCACTACTCTACCACGACTCTAATCTACCACTACTCTACCACTACTCTAACGCTACTTTACCACTAGTCTACCACTACAATAACACTACTCTACTCTACCACTACTCTAACACTACTCTACCACTACTCTACTCTACCACTACTCTACTACTACTCTACTCTACCACTACTCTACCACTACACTACTCTACCACTACTCTACCACTACTCTACCACGACTCTAATCTACCACTACTCTAATCTACCACTACTCTACTCTACCACTACTCTACCACTACTCTACTCTACCACTACTCTACTCTACCACTACTCTACTATACCACTACACTACTCTACCACTACACTACTCTACCACTACACTACTCTACTCTACCACTACTCTACCACTACTCTACCACTACTCTACTCTACCACTACTCTACTCTACCACTACTCTACCACTACACTACTCTACCACTACTCTACCACTACTCTACCACTACTCTACTCTACCACTACTCTACTACTACTCTACTCTACCACTACTCTACCACTACTCTACTCTACCACTACTCTACCACTACTCTACTCTACCACTACTCTACCACTACTCTACGACTACTCTACCACTACTCTACTCTACCACTACACTACTCTACCACTACTCTACCACTACTCTACTCTACCACTACTCTACCACTACTCTACCACTACTCTACTCTACCACTACTCTACTACTACTCTACCACTACTCTACCACTACACTACTCTACCACTACTCTACCACTACTTTACTCTACCACTACTCTACTCTACCACTACTCTACTCTACCACTACTCTACCACTACTCTACTCTACCAATACTCTACCACTACTCTACTCTACCACTACTCTACCACTACTCTACTCTACCACTACTCTACTCTACCACTACTCTACTCTACCACTACTCTACTCTACCACTAAACTAATCTACCACTACTCTACTCTACCACTACTCTACTCTACCACTACTCTACTCTACCACTACTCTACCACTACACTACTCTACCACTACTCTACCACTACACTACTCTTCCACTACTCTACCACTACACTACCACTACACAACTTGACCACTACTCTACTCTACCACTACTCTACCATTACTCTACCACTCCTCTACCACTACTCTACTCTACCACTACACTACTCTACCACTACTCAACTCTACCACTACTCTACTCTACCACTACTCTACCACTACTCTACCACTACACTACTCTACCACTACACTACCACAACACTAACACTACTCTACTCTACCACTACTCTAACACTACACTACTCTACCACTACTCTACCACTACTCTACCACTACACTACTCTACCACTACTCTACCACTACTCTACCACTACTCTACCACTACAATAACACTACTCTACTCTACCACTACTCTACCACTACTCTACCACTACTCTACTCTACCACTACTCTACTACTACTCTACTCTACCACTACTCTACCACTACTCTACCACGACTCTAATCTACCACGACTCTAATCTACCACTACTCTACTCTACCACTACTCTACCACTACTCTACTCTACCACTACTCTACCACTACTCTACTCTACCACTACTCTACCACTACTCTACCACTACACTACTCTACCACTACTCTACCACTACACTACTCTACTACTACTCTACCACTACTCTACTCTACCACTACTCTACCACTACTCTACTCTACCACTACTCTACTACTACTCTACTCTACCACTACTCTACCACTACTCTACTCTACCACTACACTACTCTACCACTACTCTACTCTACCACTACTCTACCACTACTCTACCACTACTCTACTCTACCACTACACTACTCTACCACTACTCTACCACTACTCTACCACTACTCTACTCTACCACTACTCTAACACTACTCTACCACTACTCTACTCTACCACTACTCTACCGCTACTCTACCACTACTCTACCACTACAATAACACTACTCTACTCTACCACTACTCTACCACTACTCTACCACTACTCTACTCTACCACTACTCTACTACTACTCTACTCTACCACTACTCTACCACTACACTACTCTACCACTACTCTACCACTACTCTACCACGACTCTAATCTACCACTACTCTAATCTACCACTACTCTACTCTACCACTACTCTACCACTACTCTACTCTACCACTACTCTACTCTACCACTACTCTACTCTACCACTACACTACTCTACCACTACACTACTCTACCACTACACTACTCTACTCTACCACTACTCTACCACTACTCTACCACTACTCTACTCTACCACTACTCTACTCTACCACTACTCTACCACTACTCTACCACTACTCTACCACTACTCTACTCTACCACTACTCTACTACTACTCTACTCTACCACTACTCTACCACTACTCTACTCTACCACTACTCTACCACTACTCTACTCTACCACTACTCTACCACTACTCTACCACTACTCTACTCTACCACTACACTACTCTACCACTACTCTACTCTACCACTACTCTACCACTACTCTACCACTACTCTACTCTACCACTACTCTACTACTACTCTACCACTACTCTACCACTACACTACTCTACCACTACTCTACCACTACTCTACTCTACAACTACTCTACCACTACTCTACTCTACCACTACTCTACCACTACTCTACTCTACCAATACTCTACCACTACTCTACTCTACCACTACTCTACCACTACTCTACTCTACCACTACTCTACTCTACCACTACTCTACTCTACCACTACACGACTCTACCACTACTCTACTCTACCACTACTCTACCACTACTCTACTCTACCACTACTCTACTCTACCACTACTCTACCACTACACTACTCTACCACTACTCTACCACTACACTACTCTACCACTACTCTACCACTACACTACCACTACACAACTTGACCACTACTCTACTCTACCACTACTCTACCAATACTCTACCACTCCTCTACCACTACTCTACTCTACCACTACACTACTCTACCACTACTCAACTCTACCACTACTCTACTCTACCACTACTCTACCACTACTCTACCACTACACTACTCTACCACTACACTACCACAACACTAACACTACTCTACTCTACCACTACTCTAACACTACACTACTCTACCACTACTCTACCACTACTCTACCACTACTCTACCAGTACTCTACTCTACCACTACTCTACCACTACTCTACCACTACACTACCACTACTCTACCACTACTCTACCACTACACTACTCTACCACTACTCTACCACTACTCTACTACTTCACTACTACTCTACTACTACACTACAACTATTCTACTACTACCCTACTACTCTAATACTACCACTATACTACAACTACACTACTACTCTACTACTACACTACCACTATACTACTACTACACTACTACTCTACTACAACACTACCACTATACTACTACTACACTACTACTCTACTACTACACTACCACTATACTACTACTACACTTCTACTCTACTACTACACTACCACTATACTACTACTACCCTACTACTCTAATACTACACTACCACTATACTACTACTACACTACTACTCTACTACTACTCACCACTACTCTACTCTACCACTACACTACTCTACCACTACTCTACCACTACCCTGCTCTACCACTACTCTACCACTACTCTACTCTACCAGTACACTACTCTACCACTACTCTACCACTACAACTCTACCACTACAAATCTCTACCACTACTCTACCACTACTCTACCACTACACTACTCTACCACTACTCTACTCTACCAATATTCTACCACTACTCTACAACTACTCTACCACTACTCTACTCTACCACTACTCTACTATACCACTACTCTACCACTAATCTACTCTACCACTACTCTACCACTACTCTACCACTACTCTACCACTACACTACCACTACTCTACCAATACACTACCACTACACAACTCTACCACTACTCTACTCTACCACTACTCTACCACTACTCTACCACTACTCTACTCTACCACTACTCTACCACTACTCTACCACTACACTACTCTACCACTACACTACTCTACCACTACTCTACTACTGCTCTACCACTACTCTACCACTACTCTACCACTACTCTACTCTACCACTACTCTACTCAACCACTACTCTACCACTACTCTACTCTACTACTACTCTACTCTACCACTACTCTACTCTACCACTACTCTAACACTACTCTACTCTACCACTACTCTACTACTACTCTACTCTACTACGACTCTACCACTACTCTACCACTACTCTACTCTACCACTACTCTACTCTACCACTACTCTACCACTACTCTACTCTACCACTACTCTACCACTACTCTACTACTACTCTACCACTACTCTACTACTACTCTACCACTACTCTACCACTACTCTTCCACTACTCTACTCTACCACTACTCTACCACTACTCTACCACTACACTACTCTACCACTACACTACCACTACTCTACTACTACACTACCACTACTCTACTACTACTCTACTCTACCACTACTCTACCACTACTCTACCACTACTCTACTCTACCACTACTCTACCACTACTCTACCACTACTCTACCACTACACTACTCTACCACTACACTACTCTACCACTACTCTACTACTACTCTACCACTACTCTACCACTACTCTACTCTACCACTACTCTACTCTAACACTACTCTACTACTACTCTACCACTACTCTACTCTACCACTACTCTACTCTACCACTACTCTACCACTACTCTACCACTACTCTACCTCTACACTACCACTACACATCTTGACCACTACTCTACTCTACCACTACTCTACCACTACACTACTCTACCACTACTCTACCACTACACTACTCTACCACTACTCTACCACTACACTACCACTACACAACTTGACCACTACTCTACTCTACCACTACTCTACCACTACTCTACCACTCCTCTACCACTACTCTACTCTACCACTACACTACTCTACCACTACTCAACTCTACCACTACTCTACTCTACCACTACACTACTCTACCACTACTCAACTCTACCACTACTCTACTCTACCACTACTCTACCACTACTCTACCACTACACTACTCTACCACTACACTACCACAACACTAACACTACTCTACTCTACCACTACTCTAACACTACACTACTCTACCACTACTCTACCACTACTCTACCACTACTCTACCAGTACTCTACTCTACCACTACTCTACCACTACTCTACCACTACACTACCACTACTCTACCACTACTCTACCACTACACTACTCTACCACTACTCTACCACTACTCTACTACTTCACTACTACTCTACTACTACACTACCACTATTCTACTACTACCCTACTACTCTACTACTACCACTATACTACAACTACACTACTACTCTACTACTACACTACCACTATACTACTACTACACTACTACTCTACTACAACACTACCACTATACTACTACTACACTACTACTCTACTACTACACTACCACTATACTACTACTACACTACTACTCTACTACTACACTACCACTATACTACTACTACCCTACTACTCTACTACTACACTACCACTATACTACTACTACACTACTACTCTACTACTACTCACCACTACTCTACTCTACCACTACACTACTCTACCACTACTCTACCACTACCCTACTCTACCACTACTCTACCACTACTCTACTCTACCAGTACACTACTCTACCACTACTCTACCACTACAACTCTACCACTACAAATCTCTACCACTACTCTACCACTACTCTACCACTACACTACTCTACCACTACTCTACTCTACCACTATTCTACCACTACTCTACAACTACTCTACCACTACTCTACTCTACCACTACTCTACTCTACCACTACTCTACCACTAATCTACTCTACCACTACTCTACCACTACTCTACCACTACTCTACCACTACACTACCACTACTCTACTATTTCTCTACTCTACCACTACTCTACCACTACACTACCACTACTCTACTCTACCACTACACTACCACCACACTACCACTACTCTACTCTACCACTACTCTACTCTACCACTACTCTTCCACTACTCTACTCTACCACTACTCTACCACTACTCTACCACTACACTACTCTACCACTACACTACCACTACTCTACTACTACACTACCACTACTCTACTACTACTCTACTCTACCACTACTCTACCACTACTCTACCACTACTCTACTCTACCACTACTCTACCACTACTCTACCACTACTCTACCACTACACTACTCTACCACTACACTACTCTACCACTACTCTACTACTACTCTACCACTACTCTACCACTACTCTACTCTACCACTACTCTACTCTAACACTACTCTACTACTACTCTACTCTACTACTACTCTACCACTACTCTACTCTACCACTACTCTACTCTACCACTACTCTACCACTACTCTACCACTACTCTACCTCTACACTACCACTACACAACTTGACCACTACTCTACTCTACCACTACTCTACCACTACTCTACCACTCCTCTACCACTACTCTACTCTACCACTACACTACTCTACCACTACTCAACTCTACCACTACTCTACTCTACCACTACTCTACCACTACTCTAACACTACACTACTCTACCACTACACTACCACTACTCTACCAGTACTCTACTCTACCACTACTCTACCACTACTCTACCACTACACTACCACTACTCTACCATTACTCTACCACTACACTACTCTACCACTACTCTACCACTACTCTACTACTTCACTACTACTCTACTACTACACTACCACTATTCTACTACTACCCTACTACTCTACTACTACCACTATACTACAACTACACTACTACTCTACTACTACACTACCACTATACTACTACTACACTACTACTCTACTACAACACTACCACTATACTACTACTACACTACTACTCTACTACTAAATCTACCACTATACTACTACTACACTACTACTCTACTACTACACTACCACTATACTACTACTACCCTACTACTCTACTACTACACTACCACTATACTACTACTACACTACTACTCTACTACTACTCACCACTACTCTACTCTACCACTACACTACTCTACCACTACTCTACCACTACCCTACTCTACCACTACTCTACCACTACTCTACTCTACCAGTACACTACTCTACCACTACTCTACCACTACAACTCTACCACTACAAATCTCTACCACTACTCTACCACTACTCTACCACTACACTACTCTACCACTACTCTACTCTACCACTATTCTACCACTACTCTACAACTACTCTACCACTACTCTACTCTACCACTACTCTACTCTACCACTACTCTACCACTAATCTACTCTACCACTACTCTACCACTACTCTACCACTACTCTACCACTACACTACCACTACTCTACTATTTCTCTACTCTACCACTACTCTACCACTACACTACCACTACTCTACTCTACCACTACTCTACCACTACACTACTCTACCACTACACTACCACCACACTACCACTACTCTACTCTACCACTACTCTACTCTACCACTACTCTTCCACTACTCTACTCTACCACTACTCTACCACTACTCTACCACTACACTACTCTACCACTACACTACCACTACTCTACTACTACACTACCACTACTCTACTACTACTCTACTCTACCACTACTCTACCACTACTCTACTCTACCACTACTCTACCACTACTCTACCACTACACTACTCTACCACTACACTACTCTACCACTACTCTACTACTACTCTACCACTACTCTACCACTACTCTACTCTACCACTACTCTACTCTAACACTACTCTACCACTACTCTACTCTACTCTACTACTACTCTACTCTACTACTACTCTACCACTACTCTACTCTACCACTACTCTACTCTACCACTACGCTACCACTACTCTACCACTACTCTACCTCTACACTACCACTACACAACTTGACCACTACTCTACTCTACCACTACTCTACCACTACTCTACCACTCCTCTACCACTACTCTACTCTACCACTACACTACTCTACCACTACTCAACTCTACCACTACTCTACTCTACCACTACTCTACCACTACTCTACCAGTACACTACTCTACCACTACACTACCACAAAACTAACACTACTCTACTCTACCACTACTCTACCACTACACTACTCTACCACTACTCTACCACTACTCTACCACTACTCTACCAGTACTCTACTCTACCACTACTCTACCACTACTCTACCACTACACTACCACTACTCTACCACTACTCTACCACTACACTACTCTACCACTACTCTACCACTACTCTACTACTTCACTACTACTCTACTACTACACTACCACTATTCTACTACTACCCTACTACTCTACTTCTACCACTATACTGAAACTACACTACTACTCTACTACTACACTACCACTATACTACTACTACACTACTACTCTACTACAACACTACCACTATACTACTACTACACTACTACTCTACTACTACACTACCACTATACTACTACTACACTACTACCCTACTACTACACTACCACTATACTACTACTACCCTACTACTCTACTACTACACTACCACTATACTACTACTACACTACTACTCTACTACTACTCACCACTACTCTACTCTACCACTACCCTACTCTACCACTACTCTACCACTACTCTACTCTACCACTACACTACTCTACCACTATTCTACCACTACAACTCTACCACTACAAATCTCTACCACTACTCTACCACTACTCTACCACTACACTACTCTACCACTACTCTACTCTACCACTATTCTACCACTACTCTACAACTACTCTACTCTACCACTACTCTACTCTACCACTACTCTACTCTACCACTACTCTACCACTAATCTACTCTACCACTACTCTACCACTACTCTACCACTGCACTACCACTACTCTACCAATACACTACCACTACACAACTCTACCACTACTCTACTCTACCACTACTCTACCACTACTCTACCACTACTCTACTCTACCACTACTCTACCACTACTCTACCACTACTCTACCACTACTCTACCACTACACTACTCTACCAGTACACTACTCTACCACTACTCTACTACTGCTCTACCACTACTCTACCACTACTCTACCACTACTCTACTCTACCACTACTCTACTCAACCACTACTCTACCACTACTCTACTCTACTAATACTCTACTCTACCACTACTCTACTCTACCACTACTCTACCACTACTCTACTCTACCACTACTCTACTACTACTCTACTCTACTACTACTCTACCACTACTCTACCACTACTCTACTCTACCACTACTCTACTCTACCACTACTCTACCACTACTCTACTCTACCACTACTCTACTACTACTCTACCACTACTCTACTACTACTCTACCACTACTCTACCACTACTCTACCACTACTCTACTCTACCACTACTCTACTCTACCACTACTCTACCACTACTCTACTCTACCACTACTCTACTACTACTCTACTCTACCACTACACTACTCTACCACTACTCTACCACTACTCTACCACTACAATAACACTACTCTACTCTACCACTACTCTACCACTACTCTACCACTACTCTACTCTACCACTACTCTACTACTTCTCTACTCTACCACTACTCTACCTCTACTCTACCACTACTCTACCACGACTCTAATCTACCACTACTCTACTCTACCACTACTCTACTCTACCACTACTCTACCACTACTCTACTCTACCACTACTCTACTCTACCACTACTCTACTCTACCACTACACTACTCTACCACTACTCTACCACTACTCTACTCTACCACTACTCTACCACTACTCTACTCTACCACTACACTACTCTACCACTACTCTACCACTACACTACTCTACTACTACTCTACCACTACTCTACTCTACCACTACTCTACCACTACTCTACTACTACTCTACTCTACCACTACTCTACCACTACTCTACTCTACCACTACACTACTCTACCCCTCTCTACTCTACCACTACTCTACCACTACTCTACCACTACTCTACTCTACCACTACACTACTCTACCACTACTCTACCACTACTCTACTCTACCACTACACCACTCTACCACTACTCTACTCTACCACTACTCTACCACTACTCTACCACTACTCTACTCTACCACTACTCTACCACTACTCTAACGCTACTTTACCACTAGTCTACCACTACAATAACACTACTCTACTCTACCACTACTCTAACACTACTCTACCACTACTCTACTCTACCACTACTCTACTACTACTCTACTCTACCACTACTCTACCACTACACTACTCTACCACTACTCTACCACGACTCTAATCTACCACTACTCTAATCTACCACTACTCTACTCTACCACTACTCTACCACTACTCTACTCTACCACTACTCTACTCTACCACTACTCTACTATACCACTACACTACTCTACCACTACACTACTCTACCACTACACTACTCTACTCTACCACTACTCTACCACTACTCTACCACTACTCTACTCTACCACTACTCTACCACTACACTACTCTACCACTACCCTACCACTACTCTACTCTACCACTACTCTACTACTACTCTACTCTACCACTACTCTACCACTACTCTACTCTACCACTACTCTACCACTACTCTACTCTACCACTACTCTACCACTACTCTACCACTACTCTACCACTACTCTACTCTACCACTACACTACTCTACCACTACTCTACCACTACTCTACTCTACCACTACTCTACCACTACTCTACCACTACTCTACTCTACCACTACTCTACTACTACTCTACCACTACTCTACCACTACACTACTCTACCACTACTCTACCACTACTTTACTCTACCACTACTCTACTCTACCACTACTCTACTCTACCACTACTCTACCACTACTCTACTCTACCAATACTCTACCACTACTCTACTCTACCACTACTCTACCACTACTCTACTCTACCACTACTCTACTCTACCACTACTCTACTCTACCACTAAACTACTCTACCACTACTCTACTCTACCACTACTCTACTCTACCACTACTCTACTCTACCACTACTCTACCACTACACTACTCTACCACTACTCTACCACTACACTACTCTTCCACTACTCTACCACTACACTACCACTACACAACTTGACCACTACTCTACTCTACCACTACTCTACCACTACTCTACCACTCCTCTACCACTACTCTACTCTACCACTACACTACTCTACCACTACTCAACTCTACCACTACTCTACTCTAACACTACTCTACCACTACTCTACCACTACACTACTCTACCACTACACTACCACAACACTAACACTACTCTACTCTACCACTACTCTAACACTACACTACTCTACCACTACTCTACCACTACTCTACCACTACTCTACCACTACACTACTCTACCACTACTCTACCACTACTCTACCACTACTCTACCACTACTCTACCACTACAATAACACTACTCTACTCTACCACTACTCTACCACTACTCTACCACTACTCTACTCTACCACTACTCTACTACTACTCTACTCTACCACTACTCTACCACTACTCTACCACTACTCTACCACGACTCTAATCTACCACGACTCTAATCTACCACTACTCTACTCTACCACTACTCTACCACTACTCTACTCTACCACTACTCTACCACTACTCTACTCTACCACTACTCTACCACTACTCTACCACTACACTACTCTACCACTACTCTACCACTACACTACTCTACTACTACTCTACCACTACTCTACTCTACCACTACTCTACCACTACTCTACTCTACCACTACTCTACTACTACTCTACTCTACCACTACTCTACCACTACTCTACTCTACCACTACACTACTCTACCACTACTCTACTCTACCACTACTCTACCACTACTCTACCACTACTCTACTCTACCACTACACTACTCTACCACTACTCTACCACTACTCTACCACTACTCTACTCTACCACTACACTACTCTACCACTACTCTACTCTACCACTACTCTAACACTACTCTACCACTACTCTACTCTACCACTACTCTACCGCTACTCTACCACTACTCTACCACTACAATAACACTACTCTACTCTACCACTACTCTACCACTACTCTACCACTACTCTACTCTACCACTACTCTACTACTACTCTACTCTACCACTACTCTACCACTACTCTACTCTACCACTACACTACTCTACCACTACTCTACTCTACCACTACTCTACCACTACTCTACCACTACTCTACTCTACCACTACACTACTCTACCACTACTCTACCACTACTCTACCACTACTCTACTCTACCACTACTCTAACACTACTCTACCACTACTCTACTCTACCACTACTCTACCGCTACTCTACCACTACTCTACCACTACAATAACACTACTCTACTCTACCACTACTCTACCACTACTCTACTCTACCACTACTCTACTACTACTCTACTCTACCACTACTCTACCACTACACTACTCTACCACTACTCTACCACTACTCTACCACGACTCTAATCTACCACTACTCTAATCTACCACTACTCTACTCTACCACTACTCTACCACTACTCTACTCTACCACTACTCTACTCTACCACTACTCTACTCTACCACTACACTACTCTACCACTACACTACTCTACCACTACACTACTCTACTCTACCACTACTCTACCACTACTCTACCACTACTCTACTCTACCACTACTCTACTCTACCACTACTCTACCACTACTCTACCACTACTCTACCACTACTCTACTCTACCACTACTCTACTACTACTCTACTCTACCACTACTCTACCACTACTCTACTCTACCACTACTCTACCACTACTCTACTCTACCACTACTCTACCACTACTCTACCACTACTCTACTCTACCACTACACTACTCTACCACTACTCTACTCTACCACTACTCTACCACTACTCTACCACTACTCTACTCTACCACTACTCTACTACTACTCTACCACTACTCTACCACTACACTACTCTACCACTACTCTACCACTACTCTACTCTACAACTACTCTACCACTACTCTACTCTACCACTACTCTACCACTACTCTACTCTACCAATACTCTACCACTACTCTACTCTACCACTACTCTACCACTACTCTACTCTACCACTACTCTACTCTACCACTACTCTACTCTACCACTACACGACTCTACCACTACTCTACTCTACCACTACTCTACCACTACTCTACTCTACCACTACTCTACTCTACCACTACTCTACCACTACACTACTCTACCACTACTCTACCACTACACTACTCTACCACTACTCTACCACTACACTACCACTACACAACTTGACCACTACTCTACTCTACCACTACTCTACCAATACTCTACCACTCCTCTACCACTACTCTACTCTACCACTACACTACTCTACCACTACTCAACTCTACCACTACTCTACTCTACCACTACTCTACCACTACTCTACCACTACACTACTCTACCACTACACTACCACAACACTAACACTACTCTACTCTACCACTACTCTAACACTACACTACTCTACCACTACTCTACCACTACTCTACCACTACTCTACCAGTACTCTACTCTACCACTACTCTACCACTACTCTACCACTACACTACCACTACTCTACCACTACTCTACCACTACACTACTCTACCACTACTCTACCACTACTCTACTACTTCACTACTACTCTACTACTACACTACAACTATTCTACTACTACCCTACTACTCTAATACTACCACTATACTACAACTACACTACTACTCTACTACTACACTACCACTATACTACTACTACACTACTACTCTACTACAACACTACCACTATACTACTACTACACTACTACTCTACTACTACACTACCACTATACTACTACTACACTTCTACTCTACTACTACACTACCACTATACTACTACTACCCTACTACTCTAATACTACACTACCACTATACTACTACTACACTACTACTCTACTACTACTCACCACTACTCTACTCTACCACTACACTACTCTACCACTACTCTACCACTACCCTGCTCTACCACTACTCTACCACTACTCTACTCTACCAGTACACTACTCTACCACTACTCTACCACTACAACTCTACCACTACAAATCTCTACCACTACTCTACCACTACTCTACCACTACACTACTCTACCACTACTCTACTCTACCAATATTCTACCACTACTCTACAACTACTCTACCACTACTCTACTCTACCACTACTCTACTATACCACTACTCTACCACTAATCTACTCTACCACTACTCTACCACTACTCTACCACTACTCTACCACTACACTACCACTACTCTACCAATACACTACCACTACACAACTCTACCACTACTCTACTCTACCACTACTCTACCACTACTCTACCACTACTCTACTCTACCACTACTCTACCACTACTCTACCACTACACTACTCTACCACTACACTACTCTACCACTACTCTACTACTGCTCTACCACTACTCTACCACTACTCTACCACTACTCTACTCTACCACTACTCTACTCAACCACTACTCTACCACTACTCTACTCTACTACTACTCTACTCTACCACTACTCTACTCTACCACTACTCTAACACTACTCTACTCTACCACTACTCTACTACTACTCTACTCTACTACGACTCTACCACTACTCTACCACTACTCTACTCTACCACTACTCTACTCTACCACTACTCTACCACTACTCTACTCTACCACTACTCTACCACTACTCTACTACTACTCTACCACTACTCTACTACTACTCTACCACTACTCTACCACTACTCTTCCACTACTCTACTCTACCACTACTCTACCACTACTCTACCACTACACTACTCTACCACTACACTACCACTACTCTACTACTACACTACCACTACTCTACTACTACTCTACTCTACCACTACTCTACCACTACTCTACCACTACTCTACTCTACCACTACTCTACCACTACTCTACCACTACTCTACCACTACACTACTCTACCACTACACTACTCTACCACTACTCTACTACTACTCTACCACTACTCTACCACTACTCTACTCTACCACTACTCTACTCTAACACTACTCTACTACTACTCTACCACTACTCTACTCTACCACTACTCTACTCTACCACTACTCTACCACTACTCTACCACTACTCTACCTCTACACTACCACTACACATCTTGACCACTACTCTACTCTACCACTACTCTACCACTACACTACTCTACCACTACTCTACCACTACACTACTCTACCACTACTCTACCACTACACTACCACTACACAACTTGACCACTACTCTACTCTACCACTACTCTACCACTACTCTACCACTCCTCTACCACTACTCTACTCTACCACTACACTACTCTACCACTACTCAACTCTACCACTACTCTACTCTACCACTACACTACTCTACCACTACTCAACTCTACCACTACTCTACTCTACCACTACTCTACCACTACTCTACCACTACACTACTCTACCACTACACTACCACAACACTAACACTACTCTACTCTACCACTACTCTAACACTACACTACTCTACCACTACTCTACCACTACTCTACCACTACTCTACCAGTACTCTACTCTACCACTACTCTACCACTACTCTACCACTACACTACCACTACTCTACCACTACTCTACCACTACACTACTCTACCACTACTCTACCACTACTCTACTACTTCACTACTACTCTACTACTACACTACCACTATTCTACTACTACCCTACTACTCTACTACTACCACTATACTACAACTACACTACTACTCTACTACTACACTACCACTATACTACTACTACACTACTACTCTACTACAACACTACCACTATACTACTACTACACTACTACTCTACTACTACACTACCACTATACTACTACTACACTACTACTCTACTACTACACTACCACTATACTACTACTACCCTACTACTCTACTACTACACTACCACTATACTACTACTACACTACTACTCTACTACTACTCACCACTACTCTACTCTACCACTACACTACTCTACCACTACTCTACCACTACCCTACTCTACCACTACTCTACCACTACTCTACTCTACCAGTACACTACTCTACCACTACTCTACCACTACAACTCTACCACTACAAATCTCTACCACTACTCTACCACTACTCTACCACTACACTACTCTACCACTACTCTACTCTACCACTATTCTACCACTACTCTACAACTACTCTACCACTACTCTACTCTACCACTACTCTACTCTACCACTACTCTACCACTAATCTACTCTACCACTACTCTACCACTACTCTACCACTACTCTACCACTACACTACCACTACTCTACTATTTCTCTACTCTACCACTACTCTACCACTACACTACCACTACTCTACTCTACCACTACACTACCACCACACTACCACTACTCTACTCTACCACTACTCTACTCTACCACTACTCTTCCACTACTCTACTCTACCACTACTCTACCACTACTCTACCACTACACTACTCTACCACTACACTACCACTACTCTACTACTACACTACCACTACTCTACTACTACTCTACTCTACCACTACTCTACCACTACTCTACCACTACTCTACTCTACCACTACTCTACCACTACTCTACCACTACTCTACCACTACACTACTCTACCACTACACTACTCTACCACTACTCTACTACTACTCTACCACTACTCTACCACTACTCTACTCTACCACTACTCTACTCTAACACTACTCTACTACTACTCTACTCTACTACTACTCTACCACTACTCTACTCTACCACTACTCTACTCTACCACTACTCTACCACTACTCTACCACTACTCTACCTCTACACTACCACTACACAACTTGACCACTACTCTACTCTACCACTACTCTACCACTACTCTACCACTCCTCTACCACTACTCTACTCTACCACTACACTACTCTACCACTACTCAACTCTACCACTACTCTACTCTACCACTACTCTACCACTACTCTAACACTACACTACTCTACCACTACACTACCACTACTCTACCAGTACTCTACTCTACCACTACTCTACCACTACTCTACCACTACACTACCACTACTCTACCATTACTCTACCACTACACTACTCTACCACTACTCTACCACTACTCTACTACTTCACTACTACTCTACTACTACACTACCACTATTCTACTACTACCCTACTACTCTACTACTACCACTATACTACAACTACACTACTACTCTACTACTACACTACCACTATACTACTACTACACTACTACTCTACTACAACACTACCACTATACTACTACTACACTACTACTCTACTACTAAATCTACCACTATACTACTACTACACTACTACTCTACTACTACACTACCACTATACTACTACTACCCTACTACTCTACTACTACACTACCACTATACTACTACTACACTACTACTCTACTACTACTCACCACTACTCTACTCTACCACTACACTACTCTACCACTACTCTACCACTACCCTACTCTACCACTACTCTACCACTACTCTACTCTACCAGTACACTACTCTACCACTACTCTACCACTACAACTCTACCACTACAAATCTCTACCACTACTCTACCACTACTCTACCACTACACTACTCTACCACTACTCTACTCTACCACTATTCTACCACTACTCTACAACTACTCTACCACTACTCTACTCTACCACTACTCTACTCTACCACTACTCTACCACTAATCTACTCTACCACTACTCTACCACTACTCTACCACTACTCTACCACTACACTACCACTACTCTACTATTTCTCTACTCTACCACTACTCTACCACTACACTACCACTACTCTACTCTACCACTACTCTACCACTACACTACTCTACCACTACACTACCACCACACTACCACTACTCTACTCTACCACTACTCTACTCTACCACTACTCTTCCACTACTCTACTCTACCACTACTCTACCACTACTCTACCACTACACTACTCTACCACTACACTACCACTACTCTACTACTACACTACCACTACTCTACTACTACTCTACTCTACCACTACTCTACCACTACTCTACTCTACCACTACTCTACCACTACTCTACCACTACACTACTCTACCACTACACTACTCTACCACTACTCTACTACTACTCTACCACTACTCTACCACTACTCTACTCTACCACTACTCTACTCTAACACTACTCTACCACTACTCTACTCTACTCTACTACTACTCTACTCTACTACTACTCTACCACTACTCTACTCTACCACTACTCTACTCTACCACTACGCTACCACTACTCTACCACTACTCTACCTCTACACTACCACTACACAACTTGACCACTACTCTACTCTACCACTACTCTACCACTACTCTACCACTCCTCTACCACTACTCTACTCTACCACTACACTACTCTACCACTACTCAACTCTACCACTACTCTACTCTACCACTACTCTACCACTACTCTACCAGTACACTACTCTACCACTACACTACCACAAAACTAACACTACTCTACTCTACCACTACTCTACCACTACACTACTCTACCACTACTCTACCACTACTCTACCACTACTCTACCAGTACTCTACTCTACCACTACTCTACCACTACTCTACCACTACACTACCACTACTCTACCACTACTCTACCACTACACTACTCTACCACTACTCTACCACTACTCTACTACTTCACTACTACTCTACTACTACACTACCACTATTCTACTACTACCCTACTACTCTACTTCTACCACTATACTGAAACTACACTACTACTCTACTACTACACTACCACTATACTACTACTACACTACTACTCTACTACAACACTACCACTATACTACTACTACACTACTACTCTACTACTACACTACCACTATACTACTACTACACTACTACCCTACTACTACACTACCACTATACTACTACTACCCTACTACTCTACTACTACACTACCACTATACTACTACTACACTACTACTCTACTACTACTCACCACTACTCTACTCTACCACTACCCTACTCTACCACTACTCTACCACTACTCTACTCTACCACTACACTACTCTACCACTATTCTACCACTACAACTCTACCACTACAAATCTCTACCACTACTCTACCACTACTCTACCACTACACTACTCTACCACTACTCTACTCTACCACTATTCTACCACTACTCTACAACTACTCTACTCTACCACTACTCTACTCTACCACTACTCTACTCTACCACTACTCTACCACTAATCTACTCTACCACTACTCTACCACTACTCTACCACTGCACTACCACTACTCTACCAATACACTACCACTACACAACTCTACCACTACTCTACTCTACCACTACTCTACCACTACTCTACCACTACTCTACTCTACCACTACTCTACCACTACTCTACCACTACTCTACCACTACTCTACCACTACACTACTCTACCAGTACACTACTCTACCACTACTCTACTACTGCTCTACCACTACTCTACCACTACTCTACCACTACTCTACTCTACCACTACTCTACTCAACCACTACTCTACCACTACTCTACTCTACTAATACTCTACTCTACCACTACTCTACTCTACCACTACTCTACCACTACTCTACTCTACCACTACTCTACTACTACTCTACTCTACTACTACTCTACCACTACTCTACCACTACTCTACTCTACCACTACTCTACTCTACCACTACTCTACCACTACTCTACTCTACCACTACTCTACTACTACTCTACCACTACTCTACTACTACTCTACCACTACTCTACCACTACTCTACCACTACTCTACTCTACCACTACTCTACTCTACCACTACTCTACCACTACTCTACTCTACCACTACTCTACTACTACTCTACTCTACCACTACACTACTCTACCACTACTCTACCACTACTCTACCACTACAATAACACTACTCTACTCTACCACTACTCTACCACTACTCTACCACTACTCTACTCTACCACTACTCTACTACTTCTCTACTCTACCACTACTCTACCTCTACTCTACCACTACTCTACCACGACTCTAATCTACCACTACTCTACTCTACCACTACTCTACTCTACCACTACTCTACCACTACTCTACTCTACCACTACTCTACTCTACCACTACTCTACTCTACCACTACACTACTCTACCACTACTCTACCACTACTCTACTCTACCACTACTCTACCACTACTCTACTCTACCACTACACTACTCTACCACTACTCTACCACTACACTACTCTACTACTACTCTACCACTACTCTACTCTACCACTACTCTACCACTACTCTACTACTACTCTACTCTACCACTACTCTACCACTACTCTACTCTACCACTACACTACTCTACCACTACTCTACTCTACCACTACTCTACCACTACTCTACCACTACTCTACTCTACCACTACACTACTCTACCACTACTCTACCACTACTCTACTCTACCACTACACCACTCTACCACTACTCTACTCTACCACTACTCTACCACTACTCTACCACTACTCTACTCTACCACTACTCTACCACTACTCTAACGCTACTTTACCACTAGTCTACCACTACAATAACACTACTCTACTCTACCACTACTCTAACACTACTCTACCACTACTCTACTCTACCACTACTCTACTACTACTCTACTCTACCACTACTCTACCACTACACTACTCTACCACTACTCTACCACGACTCTAATCTACCACTACTCTAATCTACCACTACTCTACTCTACCACTACTCTACCACTACTCTACTCTACCACTACTCTACTCTACCACTACTCTACTATACCACTACACTACTCTACCACTACACTACTCTACCACTACACTACTCTACTCTACCACTACTCTACCACTACTCTACCACTACTCTACTCTACCACTACTCTACCACTACACTACTCTACCACTACCCTACCACTACTCTACTCTACCACTACTCTACTACTACTCTACTCTACCACTACTCTACCACTACTCTACTCTACCACTACTCTACCACTACTCTACTCTACCACTACTCTACCACTACTCTACCACTACTCTACCACTACTCTACTCTACCACTACACTACTCTACCACTACTCTACCACTACTCTACTCTACCACTACTCTACCACTACTCTACCACTACTCTACTCTACCACTACTCTACTACTACTCTACCACTACTCTACCACTACACTACTCTACCACTACTCTACCACTACTTTACTCTACCACTACTCTACTCTACCACTACTCTACTCTACCACTACTCTACCACTACTCTACTCTACCAATACTCTACCACTACTCTACTCTACCACTACTCTACCACTACTCTACTCTACCACTACTCTACTCTACCACTACTCTACTCTACCACTAAACTACTCTACCACTACTCTACTCTACCACTACTCTACTCTACCACTACTCTACTCTACCACTACTCTACCACTACACTACTCTACCACTACTCTACCACTACACTACTCTTCCACTACTCTACCACTACACTACCACTACACAACTTGACCACTACTCTACTCTACCACTACTCTACCACTACTCTACCACTCCTCTACCACTACTCTACTCTACCACTACACTACTCTACCACTACTCAACTCTACCACTACTCTACTCTAACACTACTCTACCACTACTCTACCACTACACTACTCTACCACTACACTACCACAACACTAACACTACTCTACTCTACCACTACTCTAACACTACACTACTCTACCACTACTCTACCACTACTCTACCACTACTCTACCACTACACTACTCTACCACTACTCTACCACTACTCTACCACTACTCTACCACTACTCTACCACTACAATAACACTACTCTACTCTACCACTACTCTACCACTACTCTACTCTACCACTACTCTACTACTACTCTACTCTACCACTACTCTACCACTACTCTACCACTACTCTACCACGACTCTAATCTACCACGACTCTAATCTACCACTACTCTACTCTACCACTACTCTACCACTACTCTACTCTACCACTACTCTACCACTACTCTACTCTACCACTACTCTACCACTACTCTACCACTACACTACTCTACCACTACTCTACCACTACACTACTCTACTACTACTCTACCACTACTCTACTCTACCACTACTCTACCACTACTCTACTCTACCACTACTCTACTACTACTCTACTCTACCACTACTCTACCACTACTCTACTCTACCACTACACTACTCTACCACTACTCTACTCTACCACTACTCTACCACTACTCTACCACTACTCTACTCTACCACTACACTACTCTACCACTACTCTACCACTACTCTACCACTACTCTACTCTACCACTACACTACTCTACCACTACTCTACTCTACCACTACTCTAACACTACTCTACCACTACTCTACTCTACCACTACTCTACCGCTACTCTACCACTACTCTACCACTACAATAACACTACTCTACTCTACCACTACTCTACCACTACTCTACCACTACTCTACTCTACCACTACTCTACTACTACTCTACTCTACCACTACTCTACCACTACACTACTCTACCACTACTCTACCACTACTCTACCACGACTCTAATCTACCACTACTCTAATCTACCACTACTCTACTCTACCACTACTCTACCACTACTCTACTCTACCACTACTCTACTCTACCACTACTCTACTCTACCACTACACTACTCTACCACTACACTACTCTACCACTACACTACTCTACTCTACCACTACTCTACCACTACTCTACTCTACCACTACTCTACTCTACCACTACTCTACCACTACTCTACCACTACTCTACCACTACTCTACTCTACCACTACTCTACTACTACTCTACTCTACCACTACTCTACCACTACTCTACTCTACCACTACTCTACCACTACTCTACTCTACCACTACTCTACCACTACTCTACCACTACTCTACTCTACCACTACACTACTCTACCACTACTCTACTCTACCACTACTCTACCACTACTCTACCACTACTCTACTCTACCACTACTCTACTACTACTCTACCACTACTCTACCACTACACTACTCTACCACTACTCTACCACTACTCTACTCTACAACTACTCTACTCTACCACTACTCTACTCTACCACTACTCTACCACTACTCTACTCTACCAATACTCTACCACTACTCTACTCTACCACTACTCTACCACTACTCTACTCTACCACTACTCTACTCTACCACTACTCTACTCTACCACTACACGACTCTACCACTACTCTACTCTACCACTACTCTACCACTACTCTACTCTACCACTACTCTACTCTACCACTACTCTACCACTACACTACTCTACCACTACTCTACCACTACACTACTCTACCACTACTCTACCACTACACTACCACTACACAACTTGACCACTACTCTACTCTACCACTACTCTACCACTACTCTACCACTCCTCTACCACTACTCTACTCTACCACTACACTACTCTACCACTACTCAACTCTACCACTACTCTACTCTACCACTACTCTACCACTACTCTACCACTACACTACTCTACCACTACACTACCACAACACTAACACTACTCTACTCTACCACTACTCTAACACTACACTACTCTACCACTACTCTACCACTACTCTACCACTACTCTACCAGTACTCTACTCTACCACTACTCTACCACTACTCTACCACTACACTACCACTACTCTACCACTACTCTACCACTACACTACTCTACCACTACTCTACCACTACTCTACTACTTCACTACTACTCTACTACTACACTACCACTATTCTACTACTACCCTACTACTCTAATACTACCACTATACTACAACTACACTACTACTCTACTACTACACTACCACTATACTACTACTACACTACTACTCTACTACAACACTACCACTATACTACTACTACACTACTACTCTACTACTACACTACCACTATACTACTACTACACTTCTACTCTACTACTACACTACCACTATACTACTACTACCCTACTACTCTACTACTACACTACCACTATACTACTACTACACTACTACTCTACTACTACTCACCACTACTCTACTCTACCACTACACTACTCTACCACTACTCTACCACTACCCTGCTCTACCACTACTCTACCACTACTCTACTCTACCAGTACACTACTCTACCACTACTCTACCACTACAACTCTACCACTACAAATCTCTACCACTACTCTACCACTACTCTACCACTACACTACTCTACCACTACTCTACTCTACCAATATTCTACCACTACTCTACAACTACTCTACCACTACTCTACTCTACCACTACTCTACTATACCACTACTATACCACTACTCTACCACTACTCTACCACTACTCTACCACAACTCTACCACTACTCTACTCTACCACTACTCTACCACTACTCTACCACTACTCTACTCTACCACTACTCTACCACTACTCTACCACTACACTACTCTACCACTACACTACTCTACCACTACTCTACTACTGCTCTACAACTACTCTACCACTACTCTACCACTACTCTACTCTACCACTACTCTACTCAACCACTACTCTACCACTACTCTACTCTACTACTACTCTACTCTACCACTACTCTACTCTACCACTACTCTACCACTACTCTACTCTACCACTACTCTACTACTACTCTACTCTACTACGACTCTACCACTACTCTACCACTACTCTACTCTACCACTACTCTACTCTACCACTACTCTACCACTACTCTACTCTACCACTACTCTACCACTACTCTACTACTACTCTACCACTACTCTACTACTACTCTACCACTACTCTACCACTACTCTACCACTACTCTACTCTACCACTACACTACTCTACCACTACTCTACTCTAACACTACTCTACCACTACTCTACCACTACTCTACTCTACCACTACACTACTCTACCACTACTCTACCACTACTCTACCACTACTCTACCACTACTCTACCACTACAATAACACTACTCTACTCTACCACTACTCTACCACTACTCTACCACTACTCTACCACTACACTACCACTACTCTACCAATACACTACCACTACACAACTCTACCACTACTCTACTCTACCACTACTCTACCACTACTCTACCACTACTCTACTCTACCACTACTCTACCACTACTCTACCACTACAGTACTCTACCACTACACTACTCTACCACTACTCTACTACTGCTCTACCACTACTCTACCACTACTCTACCACTACTCTACTCTACCACTACTCTACTCAACCACTTCTCTA
The DNA here is from genome assembly GCF_965601325.2 of Salmo salar. Taxonomy (NCBI): domain Eukaryota; kingdom Metazoa; phylum Chordata; class Actinopteri; order Salmoniformes; family Salmonidae; genus Salmo; species Salmo salar. Next base: position 182,604,633 of record NC_138291.1, on the reverse strand, counting down.
CCACTACTCTACTCTACTACTACTCTACTTTACCACTACTCTACTCTACCACTACTCTACCACTACTCTACTCTACCACTACTCTACTACTACTCTACTCTACTACGACTCTACCACTACTCTACCACTACTCTACCACTACTCTACTCTACCACTACTCTACTACTACTCTACCACTACTCTACCACTACACTACTCTACCACTACTCTACCACTACTCTACTCTACAACTACTCTACTCTACCACTACTCTACTCTACCACTACTCTACCACTACTCTACTCTACCAATACTCTACCACTACTCTACTCTACCACTACTCTACCACTACACTACTCTACCACTACTCTACTCTACCACTACTCTACTCTACCACTACACGACTCTACCACTACTCTACTCTACCACTACTCTACCACTACTCTACTCTACCACTACTCTACTCTACCACTACTCTACCACTACACTACTCTACCACTACTCTACCACTACACTACTCTACCACTACTCTACCACTACACTACCACTACACAACTTGACCACTACTCTACTCTACCACTACTCTACCACTACTCTACCACTCCTCTACCACTACTCTACTCTACCACTACACTACTCTACCACTACTCAACTCTACCACTACTCTACTCTACCACTACTCTACCACTACTCTACCACTACACTACTCTACCACTACACTACCACAACACTAACACTACTCTACTCTACCACTACTCTAACACTACACTACTCTACCACTACTCTACCACTACTCTACCACTACTCTACCAGTACTCTACTCTACCACTACTCTACCACTACTCTACCACTACTCTACTACTTCACTACTACTCTACTACTACACTACCACTATTCTACTACTACCCTACTACTCTAATACTACCACTATACTACAACTACACTACTACTCTACTACTACACTACCACTATACTACTACTACACTACTACTCTACTACAACACTACCACTATACTACTACTACACTACTACTCTACTACTACACTACCACTATACTACTACTACACTTCTACTCTACTACTACACTACCACTATACTACTACTACCCTACTACTCTACTACTACACTACCACTATACTACTACTACACTACTACTCTACTACTACTCACCACTACTCTACTCTACCACTACACTACTCTACCACTACTCTACCACTACCCTGCTCTACCACTACTCTACCACTACTCTACTCTACCAGTACACTACTCTACCACTACTCTACTCTACCAATATTCTACCACTACTCTACAACTACTCTACCACTACTCTACTCTACCACTACTCTACTATACCACTACTCTACCACTAATCTACTCTACCACTACTCTACCACTACTCTACCACTACTCTACCACTACACTACCACTACTCTACCAATACACTACCACTACACAACTCTACCACTACTCTACTCTACCACTACTCTACCACTACTCTACCACTACTCTACTCTACCACTACTCTACCACTACTCTACCACTACACTACTCTACCACTACACTACTCTACCACTACTCTACTACTGCTCTACCACTACTCTACCACTACTCTACCACTACTCTACTCTACCACTACTCTACTCAACCACTACTCTACCACTACTCTACTCTACTACTACTCTACTCTACCACTACTCTACTCTACCACTACTCTACCACTACTCTACTCTACCACTACTCTACTACTACTCTACTCTACTACGACTCTACCACTACTCTACCACTACTCTACTCTACCACTACTCTACTCTACCACTACTCTACCACTACTCTACTCTACCACTACTCTACCACTACTCTACTACTACTCTACCACTACTCTACTACTACTCTACCACTATTCTACCACTACTCTACCACTACACTACTCTACCACTACACTACCACAACACTAACACTACTCTACTCTACCACTACTCTAACACTACACTACTCTACCACTACTCTACCACTACTCTACCACTACTCTACCAGTACTCTACTCTACCACTACTCTACCACTACTCTACCACTACACTACCACTACTCTACCACTACTCTACCACTACACTACTCTACCACTACTCTACCACTACTCTACTACTTCACTACTACTCTACTACTACACTACCACTATTCTACTACTACCCTACTACTCTAATACTACCACTATACTACAACTACACTACTACTCTACTACTACACTACCACTATACTACTACTACACTACTACTCTACTACAACACTACCACTATACTACTACTACACTACTACTCTACTACTACACTACCACTATACTACTACTACACTTCTACTCTACTACTACACTACCACTATACTACTACTACCCTACTACTCTACTACTACACTACCACTATACTACTACTACACTACTACTCTACTACTACTCACCACTACTCTACTCTACCACTACACTACTCTACCACTACTCTACCACTACCCTGCTCTACCACTACTCTACCACTACTCTACTCTACCAGTACACTACTCTACCACTACTCTACCACTACAACTCTACCACTACAAATCTCTACCACTACTCTACCACTACTCTACCACTACACTACTCTACCACTACTCTACTCTACCAATATTCTACCACTACTCTACAACTACTCTACCACTACTCTACTCTACCACTACTCTACTATACCACTACTCTACCACTAATCTACTCTACCACTACTCTACCACTACTCTACCACTACTCTACCACTACACTACCACTACTCTACCAATACACTACCACTACACAACTCTACCACTACTCTACTCTACCACTACTCTACCACTACTCTACCACTACTCTACTCTACCACTACTCTACCACTACACTACCACTACACTACTCTACCACTACACTACTCTACCACTACTCTACTACTGCTCTACCACTACTCTACCACTACTCTACCACTACTCTACTCTACCACTACTCTACTCAACCACTACTCTACCACTACTCTACTCTACTACTACTCTACTCTACCACTACTCTACTCTACCACTACTCTACCACTACTCTACTCTACCACTACACTACTCTACCACTACTCTACCACTACCCTGCTCTACCACTACTCTACCACTACTCTACTCTACCAGTACACTACTCTACCACTACTCTACCACTACAACTCTACCACTACAAATCTCTACCACTACTCTACCACTACTCTACCACTACACTACTCTACCACTACTCTACTCTACCAATATTCTACCACTACTCTACAACTACTCTACCACTACTCTACTCTACCACTACTCTACTATACCACTACTCTACCACTAATCTACTCTACCACTACTCTACCACTACTCTACCACTACTCTACCACTACACTACCACTACTCTACCAATACACTACCACTACACAACTCTACCACTACTCTACTCTACCACTACTCTACCACTACTCTACCACTACTCTACTCTACCACTACTCTACCACTACACTACCACTACACTACTCTACCACTACACTACTCTACCACTACTCTACTACTGCTCTACCACTACTCTACCACTACTCTACCACTACTCTACTCTACCACTACTCTACTCAACCACTACTCTACCACTACTCTACTCTACTACTACTCTACTCTACCACTACTCTACTCTACCACTACTCTACCACTACTCTACTCTACCACTACTCTACTACTACTCTACTCTACTACGACTCTACCACTACTCTACCACTACTCTACTCTACCACTACTCTACTCTACCACTACTCTACCACTACTCTACTCTACCACTACTCTACCACTACTCTACTACTACTCTACCACTACTCTACAACTACTCTACCACTACTCTACCACTACTCTACCACTACTCTACTCTACCACTACACTACTCTACCACTACTCTACTCTAACACTACTCTACCACTACTCTACCACTACTCTACTCTACCACTACACTACTCTACCACTACTCTACCACTACTCTACCACTACTCTACCACTACTCTACCACTACAATAACACTACTCTACTCTACCACTACTCTACCACTACTCTACCACTACTCTACCACTACACTACCACTACTCTACCAATACACTACCACTACACAACTCTACCACTACTCTACTCTACCACTACTCTACCACTACTCTACCACTACTCTACTCTACCACTACTCTACCACTACTCTACCACTACACTACTCTACCACTACACTACTCTACCACTACTCTACTACTGCTCTACCACTACTCTACCACTACTCTACCACTACTCTACTCTACCACTACTCTACTCAACCACTTCTCTACCACTACTCTACTCTACTACTACTCTACTTTACCACTACTCTACTCTACCACTACTCTACCACTACTCTACTCTACCACTACTCTACTACTACTCTACTCTACTACGACTCTACCACTACTCTACCACTACTCTACCACTACTCTACTATACCACTACTCTACCACTACTCTACTCTACCACTACTCTACCACTACTCTACTACTACTCTACCACTACTCTACTACTACTCTACCACTACTCTACCACTACTCTACCACTACTCTACTCTACCACTACACTACTCTACCACTACTCTACTCTAACACTACTCTACCACTACTCTACCACTACTCTACTCTACCACTACACTACTCTACCACTACTCTACCACTACACTACCACTACTCTACCACTACAATAACACTACTCTACTCTACCACTACTCTACCACTACTCTACCACTACTCTACTCTACCACTACTCTACTACTACTCTACTCTACCACTACTCTACCACTACTCTACCACTACTCTACCACGACTCTAATCTACCACTACTCTAATCTACCACTACTCTACTCTACCACTACTCTACCACTACTCTACTCTACCACTACTCTACTCTACCACTACTCTACTCTACCACTACTCTACTCTACCACTACACTACTCTACCATTACTCTACTCTACCACTACTCTACCACTACTCTACTCTACCACTACTCTACCACTACACTACTCTACCACTACTCTACCACTACACTACTCTACTACTACTCTACCACTACTCTACTCTACCACTACTCTACCACTACTCTACTCTACCACTACTCTACTACTACTCTACTCTACCACTACTCTACCACTACTCTACTCTACCACTACACTACTCTACCACTACTCTACTCTACCACTACTCTACCACTACTCTACTCTACCACTACACTACTCTACCACTACTCTACCACTACTCTACCACTACTCTACTCTACCACTACACTACTCTACCACTACTCTACTCTACCACTACTCTACCACTACTCTACTCTACCACTACACTACTCTACCACTACTCTACCACTACTCTACCACTACTCTACCACTACAATAACACTACTTTACTCTACCACTACTCTACCACTACTCTACCACTACTCTACTCTACCACTACTCTACCACTACACTACTCTACCACTACTCTACCACGACTCTACCACGACTCTAATCTACCACTACTCTAATCTACCACTACTCTACTCTACCACTACTCTACCACTACTCTACTCTACCACTACTCTACTCTACCACTACTCTACTCTACCACTACACTACTCTACCACTAAACTACTCTACCACTACTCTACCACTACTCTACTCTACCACTAGTCTACCACTACTCTACCACTACACTACTCTACCACTACTCTACCACTACACTACTCTACTACTACTCTACCACTACTCTACTCTACCACTACTCTACCACTACTCTACTCTACCACTACTCTACTACTACTCTACTCTACCACTACTCTACTCTACCACTACTCTACCACTACTCTACCACTACTCTACCGCTACTCTACTCTACCACTACACTACTCTACCACTACTCTACTCTACCACTACTCTACCACTACTCTACCACTACTCTACTCTACCACTACTCTACTACTACTCTACCACTACTCTACCACTACACTACTCTACCACTACTCTACCACTACTCTACTCTACCACTACTCTACTCTACCACTACTCTACCACTACTCTACTCTACCAATACTCTACCACTACTCTACTCTACCACTACTCTACCACTACTCTACTCTACCACTACTCTACTCTACCACTACTCTACTCTACCACTACACGACTCTACCACTACTCTACTCTACCACTACTCTACCACTTCTCCACTCTACCACTACTCTACTCTACCACTACTCTACCACTACACTACTCTACCACTACTCTACCACTACACTACTCTACCACTACTCTACCACTACTCTACTCTACCACTACTCTACCACTACTCTACTCTACCACTACTCTACCGCTACTCTACCACTACTCTACCACTACTCTACCACTACTCTACCACTACTCTACCACTACTCTACCACTACTCTACTCTACCACTACACTACTCTACCACTACTCTACCACTACTCTACCACTTCTCTACCACTACTCTACTCTACCACTACTCTACTCTACCACTACTCTATTACTACTCTACCACTACTGTACCACTACTCTACCACTACTCTACTCTACCACTACACTACTCTACCACTACTCTACCACTACTCTACCACTACTCTACTCTACCACTACTCTACCACTACACTACTCTACTACTACTCTACCACTACTCTACCACTACACTACTCTACCACTGCTCTACCACTTCTCCACTCTACCACTACTCTACTCTACCACTACTCTACCACTACTCTACCACTACACTACTCTACCACTACTCTACCACTACTCTACTCTACCACTACTCTACCACTACTCTACCACTACTCTACTCTACTACTACACTACTCTACCACTACTCTACCACTACTCTACCACTACTCTACTCTACTCTACCACTACTCTACTCTACCACTACACTACCACTACACTACTCTACTCTACCACTAATCTACTACTACACCACCACTACTCTACTATTTCTCTACTCTACCACTACTCTACCACTACAGTACCACTACTCTACTCTACCACTACTCTACCACTACTCTACTCTACCACTACTCTACCACTACACTACTCTACCACTACACTACCACTACACTACCACTACTCTACTCTACCACAACTCTACTCTACCACTACTCTACCACTACTCTACTCTACCACTACTCTACCACTACTCTACCACTACACTACTCTACTACTACTCTACTACTACACTACCACTACTCTACTACTACACTACCACTACTCTACTACTACTCTACTCTACCACTACTCTACCACTACTCTACCACTACTCTACTCTACCACTACTCTACCACTACTCTACCACTACACTACTCTTTCACTACTCTACTCTACCACTACAGTACTCTTTCACTACTCTACTCTACCACTACTCTACTCTACCACTACTCTACCACTACTCTACTCTACCACTACTCTACTCTACCACTACTCTACTCTACCACTACTCTACCACTACTCTTCTCTACCACTACACTACCACTACTCTACTCTACCACTACTCTACCACTACTCTACCACTACTCTACTCTACCACTACCACTACTCTACCACTACTCTACTCTACCACTACACTACTCTACCACTACACTACTCTACTCTACCACTACTCTACTCTACCACTACCACTACTCTACCACTACCACTACTCTACCACTACTCTACTCTACCACTACACTACTCTACCATTAGTCTAATCTATGCATTCTGGGTCCAATGCATCCCTACTATATCACCAAGCCATAACGACTAACTCCATAAACACATTGTAAATCCATAATGGCGTCCTATTCCCTATAAAGTGACCAGGTCAAAAGTAGTACTACTCTAGTACTGCTCTAATAGGGTGACATTTAGAAAGCAGCAACAGTCAAAACTTCCATTAGCACAACTATTGTAGCTAACGTCCCAAACACTTCCTGTTTCATCCACTTTTTGTTTCATCTACTGATGCGACTACCAAGGCTGTTTTAGCTGACATTCATGACCCAGCTCAACACAAAGAGAGGTCAACACAGCTCAATAAAAAGATAGGTGAATCTAGCTCATTGCACAGAGAAGTAATATAAACCCAACTCAATACACAGAGAGGTAAACCCAGCTCAATACACAGAGAGTAATATAAACCCAACTCAATACACAGAGAGGTAAACCCAACTCAATACACAGAGAGGTAAACCCAACTCAATACACAGAGAGGTAAACCCAGCTCAATACACAGAGAGGTAAACCCAGCTCAATACACAGAGAGGTAAACCCAGCTCAATAAACAGAGAGGTAAACCCAGCTCAATACACAGAGAGGTAAACCCAACTCAATACACAGAGAGGTAAACCCAACTCAATACACAGAGAGGTAAACCCAACTCAATACACAGAGAGAGAGGTAAACTTAGCTTAATACACAGATAGGTAAATCCAGCTGAATACACAGAGAGGTCAATCCAGCTGAATACACAGAGAGGTAAATCCAGCTGAATACACAGAGAGGTAAATCCAGCTGAATACACAGAGAGGTAAATCCAGCTGAATACACAGAGAGGTAAATCCAGCTGAATACACAGAGAGGTAAACACAGTTCAATACACAGAGACGTAAACCCAGCTCTGACATGGGCTAGCTGATCTGACATGGGCTAGCTGATCTGACATGGGCTAGTTGATATGGACATGGGCTAGCTGATCTGACATGGGCTAGCTGATCTGACATGGGCTAGTTGATATGGACATGGGCTAGCTGATCTGGACATGGGCTAGGTGATCTGGACATGGGCTAGCTGATCTGGACATGGGCTAGCTGATCTGCCATGGGCTAGCTGCTCTGCCATGGGTTAGCTGATCTGCCATGGGCTAGCTGATCTGACATGGGCTAGCTGATCTGCCATGGGCTAGCTGATCTGGACATGGGCTAGCTGCTCTGACATCTTACAACTTTAAAGAGTAATTTGAAAGCCAGAGGGGGGAGGGAAGTTAGGGAACCACTGGTGTACACGGTATAATGAATCAAGTATTTTCTGTCATCGTAAGCAGCATGTGTGTGTGTACAAAATAATGTTTCTCTGATAGGATGACAAACACCATATAGGACATGCTGGAGAGAACAGTAAGATGCTGACGATATGGAACATGGGGAGGACAGAAGGAGTCATGGTAACAGATCAAGCTGTTCCTGGAAGACGACACGGTTGCGTCCCAAATAGCATTTCATATTTTGTGCATTACTTTTGACCAGGGCAGATAGGGCTGAGAAGCAGCCTGGGCGCTCTCTCTCTCTCTCTCTCTCTCTCTCTCTCTCTCTGCCCCCCACCTAACTACCTCCACCTCACAGCTCCCTCCTTGATATACTGTCGGGCTACTGCCCTCTCTGGGAGGAATACATGGAATGAATTTATCCCTAGACAACAAGGCAGGGTGGACTGGCCATCTGGGCAAATGCCGGATGGGCTGGTACATTTTTAGCCCAGTGTACATGTCTAACTTGTTAATCTGGCTGTTAATGGAGACCTCAAGGGAAAAAATTGGCAGATTTTGGGGCCTGGAAGGAGAAAATTGTCTGTTGTGTTTGAAATACCAGGGCCGAT
>NC_138291.1:182522500-182592500 GCF_965601325.2 Salmo salar | reverse complement strand
ATCTATCTATCTATCTATCTATCTATCTATCTATCTATCTATCTATCTATCTATCTATCTATCTATCTATCTATCTGTCTATCTGTCTGTCTGATTCAATTCAAGAGACTGTATTGGCATGGGAAACTTATGTTAACATTGCCAAAGCAAGTGAAGTAGATTATAAACTAAAGTGAAATAAACAATAAAAATGAACAGTAAACATTACACTCACAGAAGTTCCAAAAGAATAAAGACATTTCAAATGTCATATAATGTCTATATACAGTGTTGTAACGATGTGCAAATGGTTAACGTACAATTTGTTTTTTTTGTTTTTTTTGTAATTTTTTAATTTTTTATTTCACCTTTATTTAACCAGGTAGACCAGTTGAGAACAAGTTATCATTTACAACTGCGACCTGGCCAAGATAAAAGCAAAGCAGTGCGACACAAACAACACAGCGTTACAGATGGGATAAACAAACATACAGTCAATAACACAATAGAAAAGTCTATATACAGTGTGTGCAAATGAAGTAAGGAGGTAAGGCAATAAACAGGCCAATAGTGGCGAAGTAATTACAATTTAGCAATTAACACTGGAGTGAGTAGAAATACTGATGTGCAAAAGAGCAGAAAAACAAAAACAAATATGGGGATGAGGAAGGTAGTTGGTTGGATGGACTATTTCCAGATGGGCTACGTACAGCTGCAGCGATGGGTAAGCTGCTCTGACAGCTGATGCTTAAAGTTAGTGAGGGAGATTTAAGTCTCCAACTTCAGTGATTTTTGCAATTCGTTCCAGTCACTGGCAGCAGAGAACTGAAAGGAAAGGCTGTCAAAGGAGGTGTTGGCTTTGGGGATGACCAGTGAGATATACCTGCTGGAGCGCGTGCTACGGGTGGGTGTTGCTATGGTGACCAGTGAGCTGAGATAAGGCGGAGCTTTACCTAGCAAAGACTTATAGATGACCTGGAGCCAGTGGGTTTGGCGACGAATATGTAGCGAGGACCAGCCAACGAGAGTATACAGATCGCAGTGGTGGGTAGTATATGGGGCTTTGCTGACAAAACGAATGGCACTGTGATAGACTGCATCCAATTTGCTGAGTAGAGTGTTGGAGGCCATTTTGCAAATGACATCGCCGAAGTCAAGGACCGGTAGGATAGTCAGTTTTACGAGGCTATGTTTGGAAGCATGAGTGAAGGAGGCTTTGTTGCAAAATAGGAAGCCGATTCTAGATTTAATTTTGGATTGGAGATGCTTAATATGAGTCTGGAAGGAGCGTTTACAGTCTAACCAGACACCTAGGTATTTGTAGTTGTCCACATATTCTAAGTCAGAACCGTCCAGAGTAGTGATGCTAGACAGGCGGGCAGGTGCGGGCAGTGATAGGTTGAAGAGCATGCATTTAGTTTTACTAGCATTTAAGAGCAGCATTTAAGAGCAGTTGGAGGCCACGGAAGGAGAGATGTATGGCATTGAAGCTCGTCTGGAGGTTAGTTAACACAGTGTCCAAAGAAGGGCCAGATGTATACAGAATGGTGTCATCTGAGTAGAGGTGGATCAAAGAATCACCGGCAGCAAGAACGACATCCTTGATTTAAACAGAAAAAGAGTCAGCCCGAGAATTGAACCCTGTGGCACCCCATAGAGACTGCCAGAGGTCCGGACAACAGGCCCTCCGATTTGACACACTGAACTCTATTTGAGAAGTAGTTAGTAAACCAGGCCAGGCAGTCATTAGAGAAACCCAGGCTGTTGAGTCTGCCGATAAGAATACGGTGATTGACAGAGTAGAAAGCCTTGGCCAGGTCGATGAAGACGGCAGCACAGTACTGTCTTTTATCGATGGCGGTTATGATATCGTTTAGTACCTTGAGCGTGGCTGAGGTGCACCCGTGACCAGCTCGGAAACCAGATTTCATAGCGTACGGTGGGATTCAAAATGGTGGGTAATCTTTTTGTTAACTTGGCTTTCGAAGACTTTAGAAAGGCAGGGCAGGATAGATATAGGTCTGTAACAGTTTGGGTCTAGAGTGTCTCCCCCTTTAAAGAGGGGGATGACCGCGGCCGCTTTCCAATCTTTAGGAAACTCAGACGATACAAAAGAGAGGTTGAACAGACTAGTAATAGGGGTTGCAACAATGGCGGCTAGATTGCCTAGCCCAGCTAATTTGTAGGTCCAAATTTTGCAGCTCTTTCAGAACATCAGCTGTCTGGATTTGGGTGTATGTGAAGCGGGGGGGGGGGGGCTTGGGCCAGTTGCTGCGGGGGGTGCAGAGCTGTTGGCTGGGGTTGGGGTAGCCAGGTGGAAAGCATGGCCAGCCATAGAGAAATGCTTATTGAAATTCTCGATTATCGTGGATTTATCGGTGTTGACAGTGTTTCATAGCGTCAGTGCAGTGGGCAGCTGGGAGGAGATGCTCTTATTTTGTGCGCAGTGTGCACATACCCTGTCTTCTCTTGAGAGCCAGGTCTGCCTACGGCGGCCTTTCTCAATAGCAAGGCTATACTCACTGAGTCTGTACATAGTCAAAGCTTTCCTTAAGTTTGGGTCAGTCACAGTGGTCAGGTATTCTGCCACTGTGTTCTCTCTGTTTAGGGCCAAATAGCATTCTAGTTTGCTCAGTTTTTTTGTTAATTCTTTTCAATGTGTCAAGTAATTATCTTTTGGATTTCTCATTATTTGGTTGGGTTTAATTGTGTTACTGTCCTGGGGCTTTGCGGGGTGTGTTTGTGAACAGAGCCCCAGGACCATCTTGCTTAGGGGACTCTTCTCCAGGTTCATCTCTCTGTAGGTGATGGATTTGTTATTGAAGGTTTGGGAATCGCTTTCTTTAAGGTGGTTGTAGAATTTAACGGATCTTTTCTGTATTTCGATAATTAGCGGCTATCGGTCTAATTCTGCTCTGCATGCATTATTTGGTGTTTTACGTTGTACACAGAGGATAGTTTTGCAGAATTCTGCATGCAGTCTCAATTTGGTGTTTGTCCCATTTTGTGAATTCTTGGTTGGTGAACGGACCCCAGACCTCACAACCATAAAGGGCAATGGGTTCTTTAACTGATTCAAGTATTTTTAGCTAGATCCTAATTTGTATGTTGAATGTTGTATTCCTTTTGATGGCATAGAAGGTCCTTCTTGCCTTGTGTCTCAGATCGTTCACAGCTTTGTGGAAGTTACCTGTGGCGCTGATGTTTAGGCCAAGGTATGTATAGTTTTTTGTGTGCTCTAGGGCAACGGTATCTAGATGGAATTTGTATTTGTGGTCCTGGCGACTAGACCTTTTTGCAACACCATTATTTCTGTCTTACTGAGATTTACTGTCAGGGCCCAGGTCTGTCAGGGCCCAGGTCTGACAGAATCTGTGCAGAAGATCTAGGTGCTTCTATAGAACCTCCTTGGTTGGGGACAGATGCACCAGATCATCAGTAAACAGTAGACATTTGACTTCAGATTCTAGTAGGGTGAGGCCTGGTGCTGCAGACAGTTCTAGTGCCCTCGCCAATTCATTGATATATATGTTGAAGAGGGTGGAGCTTAAGATTCCTGTCTCACCCCACGGCCCTGTGGGAAGAAATGTGTTTTTTGCCAATTTTAACCACACACTTGTTGTTTGTGCATATGGATTTCATAATGTCGTATGTTTTCCCACAACACCACTTTCCATCAATTTGTATAGCAGACCCTCGTGCCAAATTGAGTCGAAGGCTTTTTTGAAATCAACAAAGCATGAGACGACTTAGGACTTTGTTTTGGTTTGTTTGTTTGTCAATTAGGGTGGGCAAGGTGAATTCGTGGTCTGTCGTACGATAATTTGGTAAAAAGCCAATTAGACATTTGTTCAGTACATTGTTTTCACTGAGGAAATGTACGAGTCTGCTGTTAATGAAAATGCAGAGGATTTTCCCAAGGTTGCTGTTGACACATATCCCACGGTAGTTATTGGGGTTAAATTTATCTCCACTTTTGTGGATTGGGGTGATCAGTCCTTGGTTCCAAATATTGTGGAAGATGCCAGAGCTGAGGATGATGTTAAATAGTTTAAGTATTTAAGCCAATTGGAATTTGTGGTCTGTATATTTGATCATTTCATTGAGGATACCATCAACACCACAGGCCTTTTTGGGTTGGAGGGTTTGAATTTTGTCCTGTAGTTCATTCAAGGTAATTGGAGAATCCAGTGGGTTCTGGTCGTCTTTAATAGTTGATTCTAGTACCCCCCCCCCCAAAGGTGCAGACTCTGACAGCAAAACCTGAAACTAGATGCTTAGGGTGGGCAACTAGCGTTGGTGGCGGCTCCGGTGCAGGACGTATCACCCGCTCAGACCACGGATCCGGCCATGGAGCGGGACTGGACGCCGTGCCCGGACTGGGCACCTGTGCAGAGGAAGGCTCCGGCCATGGCACCGGCACAGGAAGCTCCGGGTCGTGGACCGTCACTGGAGGCTCCGGGCCGTGAACCGTCACTGGAGGCTCCGGGCCGTGGACCGTCACAGGAAGCTCCGGGCCGTGGACCGTCACTGGAGGCTCCGGGCCGTGGACCGTCACTTGAGGCTCCGGACCGTGGACCGTCACTGGAGGCTCCAGACCGTGGACTGTCACTGGAGGCTCTGGACTGTGAGCTGGTACAGGACGTACCGGACTAGGAAGACGCACGGGAGGCCTGGTGCGTGGAGCCGGCACTGGTTGCACCGGACTGATAACACGCTCCTCAGGGCGAGTGCGGGGAGCTGGCGCAGGTTGAACCGGACTGATGACACGCTCCTCAGGGCGAGTGCGGGGAGCCGGCACAGGACGTACCGGGCTGGGAAGACGCACTGGAGGCCTGGTGCGTGAAGACTCTAACTCTATAATGCTGCTCTGTCTGACTGTCTATATGTGTTTATATCAGTCTGATTATATTATATGTATTATAAATATATATATATATATATATATATATATATGTTCTCCAGATGCTACTAATGGATCTTTACACTGGTCCCTCCTCCCCCTCCCCCTCCACCACTCCCCCTCAGCTACCTCCTCTTCCCCCTCTTCCCCCCCCTCCTCCCCCCATCCTCCATTTCCTCCCACTCCTCCTCTTCCGCTGCATGGAGACATATTTGGGATTCCTTCCTTTTACCTAAATTGTTTCCTCTCATCATCAGACCAGTTGGTCAGGCTTTTACCTAAACCGTTTCCTCTCATCATCAGACCAGTTGGTCAGGCTAGTTTTGCACAGTCTCTGTACTCTGTTGTGTGTACCAATGTTTTTGTTATTGTTCCCGAAAAAAATACCTTCATTCTAAACATCCCACCACAGTACCATTGACCTCGTAGGGGCCTGGCCGTGTTCCACTCCGGTCCTATTGGGAGGAGGAACAAAAGCAGGATGGTTGTCAGATTGTTGCACAGCTGAATAGAGCCGACAGGGCCGTAACTCGAGTTGACAATGCGTGGCTACTGTGATCAGTCCCTGATTGCCCTAGAAAGGGATAGAAACCTCCACCACCACATTAGGCTTGCATTATTCAATGGGCGTGAGCTTAGAGAGAGAGAGAGTGTGAGTGAGTGAGTGAGTGAGTGAGTGAGTGAGTGAGTGAGTGAGTGAGTGAGTGAGTGAGTGAGTGAGTGAGTGAGTGAGTGAGTGAGTGAGTGAGTGAGTGAGGCTTGCTTTGGCAATGTTAACATATGTTTCCCATGCCAATAAAGCCCATTGAATTGAGAGAGAGAGAAAGAGGCGGGAGAGAGAGCGAGAGACAGAGGGGGGAGGTAGAGCAGAGTAAATCAGAGAGAGAGAGAGGGGAGAGGTAGAGAAAAGTAAAGCAGCGAGAGAGAGCGAAAGAGAGCGAGATAGAGGGGGAGAGAGAGAGAGAGAGAGAGAGTGAAAGAGAGAGAGAGAGGGGGAGAGAGAGAGAGAGAGAGAGAGTGAAAGAGAGAGAGAGATGGGGAGAGAGAGGTAGCGAGAGAGAGAGTGGGAGCTTCATCTGTTCCACTGCATCTCACCGGTGACAGCAGACTGGGTTCATCAGTAGCCTCCTACAGCTCAACAGAAGTGTACCTCGTGGGTGTTTTCTACCATAGCATTACCTTTATCCTAAGCATCTAACAGCCCGGCGCGAGACTTTTGGAATCCAGACTTAGAAAGCTTGATGCCTCATGCAGTGAGCAGGTAAAATAATTTAACACATTACCCTGTTAATTTTTACGAAGAGTTCTATTTGTGGTAAAGAGAGAGAGAAGCCCTAAAGAGGTCAGTGGAGCTAGCTGACGGACTGCAGAGAGAGAGAGAGAGAGAAGTCCTAAAGAGGTCAGTGGAGCTAGCTGACGGACGGCAGAGAGAGAGAAGTCCTAAAGAGGTCAGTGGAGCTAGCTGACGGACGGCAGAGAGAGAGAAGTCCTAAAGAGGTCAGTGGAGCTAGCTGACGGACGGCAGAGAGAGAGAGAAGTCCTAAAGAGGTCAGTGGAGCTAGCTGACGGACGGCAGAGAGAGAGAGAAGTCCTAAAGAGGTCAGTGGAGCTAGCTGACGGACGGCAGAGAGAGAGAGAAGTCCTAAAGAGGTCTGTGGAGCTAGCTGACGGACTGCAGAGAGAGAGAGAGAGAGAAGTCCTAAAGAGGTCAGTGGAGCTAGCTGACAAACTGCAGAGAGAGAGAGAGAGAAGTCCTAAAGAGGTCAGTGGAGCTAGCTGACGGACGGCAGAGAGAGAGAAGTCCTAAAGAGGTCAGTGGAGCTAGCTGACGGACGGCAGAGAGAGAGAGAAGTCCTAAAGAGGTCTGTGGAGCTAGCTGACGGACGGCAGAGAGAGAGAGAGAGAGAGAAGTCCTAAAGAGGTCAGTGGAGCTAGCTGACGGACGGCAGAGAGAGAGAGAGAGAGAGAGAGAGAGAGAGAGAGAGAGAGAAGTCCTAAAGAGGTCAGTGGAGCTAGCTGACAAACTGCAGAGAGAGAGAGAGAGAAGTCCTAAAGAGGTCAGTGGAGCTAGCTGACAAACTGCAGAGAGAGAGAGAGAGAAGTCCTAAAGAGGTCAGTGGAGCTAGCTGACGGACTGCAGAGAGAGAGAAGTCCTAAAGAGGTCAGTGGAGCTAGCTGACGGACGGCAGAGAGAGAAAAGTCCTAAAGAGGTCAGTGGAGCTAGCTGACGGACGGCAGAGAGAGAGAGAGAGAGAAGTCCTAAAGAGGTCAGTGGAGCTAGCTGACGGACGGCAGAGAGAGAGAGAGAGAGAGAGAGAAAGTCCTAAAGAGGTCAGCGGAGCTAGCTGACTGCAGAGGTTCCTCTCTCTCTCTCTACTTCTCTCTGTCTCTCTGTCTCTCTCCTGCAGCAGTGTTGTGTGTTTTTTTATTGGGTACAGGGAAGGGTAATGCGTTTTTTTACTTGTGTACATTCCTGGTTTACATTCTAGTTGCAGGTTTTACTATATGACTTATTCTATCCACATGTTTTAGGAAAGTATCCTGAACCTCCCCCCCCTTCCAGAAAAACAGGCTATAGAGTTTTGCATATTCTACACATCTAAACAGAAGCAATAGTGTTTTTGTGATTTGTTATAGGCTGTTTTTAAGGACACGTAAATGTGTCTCATTTGGCCAATATCCCTCTTTTATTGCCACTGGTAGTGCCAGGTCGGATCTGAATACATATGGATGTCTGGTAAATTTCTCAAATTTCCAGTAAATTAACATCTTCACGGTCATATTGTCTGGAGACAAATTTTCCTAAAGGAAACTGAAATTGCATATAAATGGCCAGTGTTTCTTTGATTATGCCTGCACATCAGGGTTCACCAGCAGCCACAAACATCTAAAGACTAAGCTACAAGCCAAACAAACTTGTTAGAATTGTAAGGATCGGACCCTTTTTTTTTTCCCATTTTCGCCTAAAATGACATACCCAAATCTAACTGCCTGTAGCTCAGGACCTGAAGCAAGGATATGCATCTTCTTGATACCATTTGAAAGGAAACACTTTGAAAGGAATATAGGAGAATATAACACATTAGAACTAGTAAAAGATAATACAAAGAAAAAAACAAAACGTTTTTTGTATTATTTTGTACCATCATCTTTGAAATGCAAGAGAAAGGCCATCATGTATTATTCCAGCCCAGTTGCAATTAAGATTGTGGCCACTAGATGGCAGCAATGTATGTGCAAAGTTTTCGACCGATCCAATGAACCATTGCATTTCTGTTCAAAATCAAGACTGCCCAAATGTGCCTAATTTGTTTATTAATAACTTTTCATGTTCAAAACTGCACTCTCCTCAAACAATAGCATGGTATTCTTTCACTGTAATAGCCACTGTAAATTGGACAGTGCAGTTAGATTAACAAGAATTTAATCTTTCTGCCAATATCAGATATGTCTATGTCCTGGGAAATGTTCTTGTTACTTACAACCTGGTCCCGTGTGGCTCAGTTGGTAGAGCATGGTGTTTACAACGCCAGGGTTGTGGGTTTGATTCCCACGGGGGACCAGTATGGAAAAAAATGTATAAAATGTATGCATTCACTACTCTAAGTCGCTCTGGATAAGAGTGTCTGCTAAATGCCTAAAATGTCATTGTAACCTCATGCTAATCACATTAGCCTACGTTAGCTCAACCGTCCCGCGAGGGGGACACCGATCCTGAAGAAGATTTAAACTCCCTCATACTCAGCTGGAGGTGTTTTATAGTCTGTATCTATTTAATTGTATATATATTTTATAATGATATTCAGAGATTGTCAAGCCAAGTCTTTAATACTGGGTAAGCCTACAAAGCACGGAGAAGAGCTTTTAAATGTTTGTATTTAACTAGGAAAGTCAGTTAAGAACAAATTCTTATTTACAATGGCTTCCTACCGGGGAACAGTGAGTTAACTGCCTTGTTCAGGGGCAGAACGACATATTTTTACCTTATCAGCTCGGGGATTCGATCCAGCAACCTATCGGTTACTGGCCCAACGCTCTAACCACTAGGCTACCTACCTCCCCTCCACTTTAACCACTAGGCTACCTGCCTCCCCTCCACTCTAACCACTAGGCTACCTGCCGCCCCTCCACTCTAACCACTAGGCTACCTGCCGCCCCTCCACTCTTACCACTAGGCTACCTGCCGCCCCTCCACTCTAACCACTAGGCTACCTGCCGCCCCTCCACTCTAACCACTAGGTTACCTAGTGGTTAGTAGTAGAGGGCTGTAGGTCAGGTCAGTGTATTAGCAGTAGAGGGCTGTAGGTCAGTGTATTAGCAGTAGAGGGCTGTAGGTCAGTGTATTAGCAGTAGAGGGCTGTAGGTCAGGTCAGTGTATTAGCAGTAGAAGGCTGTAGGTCAGTGTATTAGCAGTAGAGGGCTGTAGGTCAGTGTATTAGCAGTAGAGGGCTGTAGGTCAGTGTATTAGCAGTAGAGGGCCGTAGGTCAGGTCAGTGTATTAGCAGTAGAGGGCTGTAGGTCAGTGTATTAGCAGTAGAGGGCTGTAGGTCAGTGTATTAGCAGTAGAGGGCTGTAGGTCAGTGTATTAGCAGTAGAGGGCTGTAGGTCATGTCAGTGTATTAGCAGTAGAGGGCTGTAGGTCAGTGTATTAGTAGTAGAGGGCTGTAGGTCAGTGTATTAGCAGTAGAGGGCTGTAGGTCAGTGTATTAGTAGTAGAGGGCTGTAGGTCAGTGTATTAGCAGTAGAGGGCTGTAGGTCAGGTCAGTGTATTAGCAGTAGAGGGCTGTAGGTCAGTGTATTAGTAGTAGAGGGCTGTAGATCAGTGTATTAGCAGTAGAGGGCTGTAGGTCAGTGTATTAGCAGTAGAGGGCTGTAGGTCAGTGTATTAGCAGTAGAGGGCTGTAGGTCAGTGTATTAGCAGTAGAGGGCTGTAGGTCAGTGTATTAGCAGTAGAAAGCTGTAGGTCAGGTCAGTGTATTAGCAGTAGAGGGCTGTAGGTCAGTGTATTAGCAGTAGAGGGCTGTAGGTCAGTGTATTAGTAGTAGAGGGCTGTAGGTCAGTGTATTAGCAGTAGAGGGCTGTAGGTCAGGTCAGTGTATTAGCAGTAGAGGGCTGTAGGTCAGTGTATTAGTAGTAGAGGGCTGTAGATCAGTGTATTAGCAGTAGAGGGCTGTAGGTCAGTGTATTAGCAGTAGAGGGCTGTAGGTCAGTGTATTAGCAGTAGAAGGCTGTAGGTCAGGTCAGTGTATTAGCAGTAGAGGGCTGTAGGTCAGTGTATTAGCAGTAGAGGGCTGTAGGTCAGTGTATTAGCAGTAGAGGGCTGTAGGTCAGTGTATTAGCAGTAGAAGGCTGTAGGTCAGGTCAGTGTATTAGTAGTAGAGGGCTGTAGGTCAGGTCAGTGTATTAGCAGTAGAGGGCTGTAGGTCAGTGTATTAGCAGTAGAGGGCTGTAGGTCAGGTCAGTGTATTAGCAGTAGAGGGCTGTAGGTCAGTGTATTAGCAGTAGATGGCTGTAGGTCAGTGTATTAGCAGTAGAGGGATGTAGGTCAGTGTATTAGCAGTAGAGGGCTGTAGGTCAGGTCAGTGTATTAGCAGTAGAGGGATGTAGGTCAGGTCAGTGTATTAGCAGTAGAGGGATGTAGGTCAGGTCAGTGTATTAGCAGTAGAGGGATGTAGGTCAGGTCAGTGTATTAGCAGTAGAGGGCTGTAGGTCAGTGTATTAGCAGTAGAGGGCTGTAGGTCAGTGTATTAGTAGTAGAGGGCTGTAGGTCAGTGTATTAGCAGTAGAGGGATGTAGGTCAGTGTATTAGCAGTAGAGGGCTGTAGGTCAGGTCAGTGTATTAGCAGTAGAGGGCTGTAGGTCAGTGTATTAGCAGTAGAGGGCTGTAGGTCAGTGTATTAGCAATAGAGGGCTGTAGGTCAGTGTATTAGCAGTAGAGGGATGTAGGTCAGGTCAGTGTATTAGCAGTAGAGGGATGTAGGTCAGTGGATTAGTAGTAGAGGGCTGTAGGTCAGGTCAGTGTATTAGCAGTAGAGGGCTGTAGGTCAGGTCAGTGTATTAGCAGTAGAGGGCTGTAGGTCAGGTCAGTGTATTAGCAGTAGAAGGCTGTAGGTCAGTGTATTAGCAGTAGAGGGCTGTAGGTCAGTGTATTAGTAGTAGAGGGCTGTAGGTCAGGTCAGTGTATTAGCAGTAGAGGGCTGTAGATCAGGTCAGTGTATTAGCAGTAGAAGGCTGTAGGTCAGTGTATTAGCAGTAGAGGGCTGTAGGTCAGTGTATTAGCAGTAGATGGCTGTAGGTCAGGTCAGTGTATTAGCAGTAGAGGGCTGTAGGTCAGGTCAGTGTATTAGCAGTAGAGGGCTGTAGGTCAGGTCAGTGTATTAGCAGTAGAGGGCTGTAGGTCAGGTCAGTGTATTAGCAGTAGAAGGCTGTAGGTCAGTGTATTAGCAGTAGAGGGCTGTAGGTCAGTGTATTAGTAGTAGAGGGCTGTAGGTCAGGTCAGTGTATTAGCAGTAGAGGGCTGTAGGTCAGTGTATTAGCAGTAGAAGGCTGTAGGTCAGTGTATTAGCAGTAGATGGCTGTAGGTCAGGTCAGTGTATTAGCAGTAGAGGGCTGTAGGTCAGTGGATTAGCAGTAGATGGCTGTAGGTCAGGTCAGTGTATTAGCAGTAGAAGGCTGTAGGTCAGGTCAGTGTATTAGCAGTAGAGGGCTGTAGGTCAGTGTATTAGCAGTAGAGGGCTGTAGGTCAGGTCAGTGTATTAGCAGTAGAGGGCTGTAGGTCAGGTCAGTGTATTAGCAGTAGAGGGCTGTAGGTCAGTGTATTAGCAGTAGAGGGCTGTAAGTCAGGTCAGTGTATTAGCAGTAGAGGGCTGTAGGTCAGTGTATTAGCAGTAGAGGGATGTAGGTCAGGTCAGTGTATTAGCAGTAGAGGGATGTAGGTCAGTGGATTAGTAGTAGAGGGCTGTAGGTCAGGTCAGTGTATTAGCAGTAGAGGGCTGTAGGTCAGGTCAGTGTATTAGCAGTAGAGGGCTGTAGGTCAGGTCAGTGTATTAGCAGTAGAAGGCTGTAGGTCAGTGTATTAGCAGTAGAGGGCTGTAGGTCAGTGTATTAGTAGTAGAGGGCTGTAGGTCAGGTCAGTGTATTAGCAGTAGAGGGCTGTAGATCAGGTCAGTGTATTAGCAGTAGAAGGCTGTAGGTCAGTGTATTAGCAGTAGAGGGCTGTAGGTCAGTGTATTAGCAGTAGATGGCTGTAGGTCAGGTCAGTGTATTAGCAGTAGAGGGCTGTAGGTCAGGTCAGTGTATTAGCAGTAGAGGGCTGTAGGTCAGGTCAGTGTATTAGCAGTAGAGGGCTGTAGGTCAGGTCAGTGTATTAGCAGTAGAAGGCTGTAGGTCAGTGTATTAGCAGTAGAGGGCTGTAGGTCAGTGTATTAGTAGTAGAGGGCTGTAGGTCAGGTCAGTGTATTAGCAGTAGAGGGCTGTAGGTCAGTGTATTAGCAGTAGAAGGCTGTAGGTCAGTGTATTAGCAGTAGATGGCTGTAGGTCAGGTCAGTGTATTAGCAGTAGAGGGCTGTAGGTCAGTGGATTAGCAGTAGATGGCTGTAGGTCAGGTCAGTGTATTAGCAGTAGAAGGCTGTAGGTCAGGTCAGTGTATTAGCAGTAGAGGGCTGTAGGTCAGTGTATTAGCAGTAGAGGGCTGTAGGTCAGGTCAGTGTATTAGCAGTAGAGGGCTGTAGGTCAGGTCAGTGTATTAGCAGTAGAGGGCTGTAGGTCAGTGTATTAGCAGTAGAGGGCTGTAAGTCAGGTCAGTGTATTAGCAGTAGAGGGCTGTAGGTCAGTGTATTAGCAGTAGAGGGCTGTAGGTCAGTGTATTAGCAGTAGAGGGCTGTAGGTCAGTGTATTAGTAGTAGAGGGCTGTAGATCAGTGTATTAGCAGTAGAGGGCTGTAGGTCTGTGTATTAGCAGTAGAAGGCTGTAGGTCAGGTCAGTGTATTAGCAGTAGAGGGCTGTAGGTCAGTGTATTAGTAGTAGAGGGCTGTAGGTCTGTGTATTAGCAGTAGAAGGCTGTAGGTCAGGTCAGTGTATTAGCAGTAGAGGGCTGTAGGTCAGGTCAGTGCATTAGCAGTAGAAGGCTGTAGGTCAGGTCAGTGTATTAGCAGTAGCGGGCTGTAGGTCTGTGTATTAGCAGTAGAAGGCTGTAGGTCAGGTCAGTGCATTAGCTGTAGAAGGCTGTAGGTCAGGTCAGTGCATTAGCTGTAGAAGGCTGTAGGTCAGGTCAGTGTATTAGAATTGACTTGTGTTGTTCTACATCTGCATTGCTTGCTGATTGGGGTTGTAGGCTGGGTTTCTGTACAGCACTTTGTGACATCGGCTGATGTAAAAAGGGCTTTATAAATAAATTTGATTGATTGACTGAATGATTCATTACACAAGTTATTAAGTGCATTATTTTCGGGGTGGTTGTAATAAATCAAAATACTAATACCTACAGCCCTCTACTGCTAATACACTGACCTACAGCCTTCTACTGCTAATACACTGGTCTACAGCCCTCTACTACTAATACACTGACCTACAGCCCTCTACTGCTAATACACTGACCTGACCTACAGCCCTCTACTGCTAATACACTGACCTACAGCCCTCTACTACTAATACACTGACCTACAGCCCTCTACTGCTAATACACTGACCTGACCTACAGCCCTCTACTGCTAATACACTGACCTACAGCCCTCTACTACTAATACACTGACCTACAGCCCTCTACTGCTAATACACTGACCTACAGCCCTCTACTGCTAATACACTGACCTACAGCCCTCTACTGCTAATACACTGACCTGACCTACAGCCCTCTACTGCTAATACACTGACCTACAGCCCTCTACTGCTAATACACTGACCTGACCTACAGCCCTCTACTGCTAATACACTGACCTACAGCCCTCTACTGCTAATACACTGACCTACAGCCCTCTACTGCTAATACACTGACCTACAGCCCTCTACTGCTAATACACTGACCTACAGCCCTCTACTGCTAATACACTGACCTACAGCCCTCTACTGCTAATACACTGACCTGACCTACAGCCCTCTACTGCTAATACACTGACCTACAGCCCTCTACTACTAATACACTGACCTACAGCCCTCTACTGCTAATACACTGACCTACAGCCCTCTACTGCTAATACACTGACCTGACCTACAGCCCTCTACTGCTAATACACTGACCTACAGCCCTCTACTGCTAATACACTGACCTACAGCCCTCTACTGCTAATACACTGACCTACAGCCCTCTACTGCTAATACACTGACCTGACCTACAGCCCTCTACTGCTAATACACTGACCTACAGCCCTCTACTGCTAATACACTGACCTACAGCCCTCTACTGCTAATACACTGACCTGATCTACAGCCCTCTACTGCTAATACACTGACCTACAGCCCTCTACTGCTAATACACTGACCTACAGCCCTCTACTGCTAATACACTGACCTACAGCCCTCTACTGCTAATACACTGACCTGACCTACAGCCCTCTACTGCTAATACACTGACCTACAGCCCTCTACTGCTAATACACTGACCTACAGCCCTCTACTGCTAATACACTGACCTGATCTACAGCCCTCTACTGCTAATACACTGACCTACAGCCCTCTACTGCTAATACACTGACCTACAGCCCTCTACTGCTAATACACTGACCTACAGCCCTCTACTGCTAATACACTGACCTACAGCCCTCTACTGCTAATACACTGACCTACATCCCTCTACTGCTAATACACTGACCTGACCTACGGCCCTCTACTGCTAATACACTGACCTACAGCCCTCTACTGCTAATACACTGACCTGACCTACGGCCCTCTACTGCTAATACACTGACCTGACATACTAATAGAAATGACTGTTAGTTGTGAGGTGCTTTTTATTTCCAAAGGTCTGTCCTCCTCACTGTTAGTTTCTGTTGAAGACAGGTGTCCTCATTCTGCTACTGGAATATTAACCTCCCAGATTACCGCTGTATCCTCTTTCTGCTACTAGATAACCCTATTTAGCTAGCATTTCCCCTCGCTAATTGTAGCCTAACCAATATCAAAAACAAAGATTCAGTGAAAATGTAGTCATGGTTCTATGTAGTACTGTGCGCCTCCCATAGTCTGTTCTGGACTTGGGGACTGTGAACAGACCTCTGGTGACATGTCTTGTTGGGTATGTATGGGTGTCTGAGCTGTGTGCCAGTCAGTTTAAACAGACCTCTGGTGGCATGTCTTGTGGGGTATGTATGGGTGTCTATGAGCTGTGTGCCAGTCAGTTTAAACAGACCTCTGGTGGCATGTCTTGTGGGGTATGGATGGCTGTCCGAGCTGTGGGCCAGTAGTTTAGACAGACAGCTCGGTGCATTCAACATGTCAATACCTCTCATAAATACAAGTAGTGATGAAGTCAATCTCTCCTCCACTTTCAGCCAGCAGAGATTGACATACATATTACTAATGTTAGCTCTCTGTATACATCTAAGAGCCGTGCTGCCCTGTTCTGATCCAGCCTTGCTGCCCTGTTCTGAACCAATTGACATATTCTTAAGTCCCTCTTTTAAGACCAGGTGCTACAAAACTAGGGCCTGTAGGACCTGCCTTGTTGATAGTGTTGTTAAGAAGGTAGAAACTAGGGCCTGTAGGACCTGCCTTGTTGATAGTGTTGTTAAGAAGGTAGAAACTAGGGCCTGTAGGACCTGCCTTGTTGATAGAGTTGTTAAGAAGGTAGAAACTAGGGCCTGTAGGACCTGCCTTGTTGATAGTGCTGTTAAGAAGGTAGAAACTAGGGCCTGTAGGACCTGCCTTGTTGATAGTGTTGTTAAGAAGGTAGAAACTAGGGCCTGTAGGACCTGCCTTGTTGATAGTGTTGTTAAGAAGGTAGAAACTAGGGCCTGTAGGACCTGCCTTGTTGATAGTGTTGTTAAGAAGGTAGAAACTAGGGCCTGTAGGACCTGCCTTGTTGATAGTGTTGTTAAGAAGGTAGAAACTAGGGCCTGTAGGACCTGCCTTGTTGATAGAGTTGTTAAGAAGGTAGAAACTAGGGCCTGTAGGACCTGCCTTGTTGATAGTGCTGTTAAGAAGGTAGAAACTAGGGCCTGTAGGACCTGCCTTGTTGATAGTGTTGTTAAGAAGGTAGAAACTAGGGCCTGTAGGACCTGCCTTGTTGATAGTGTTGTTAAGAAGGTAGAAACTAGGGCCTGTAGGACCTGCCTTGTTGATAGTGTTGTTAAGAAGGTAGAAACTAGGGCCTGTAGGACCTGCCTTGTTGATAGTGTTATTAACAAGGCAGAGCATCGCTTTATTATAGACAGACTTCTCCCCATCTTAGCTACTGTTGTATCAATATGTTTTGACCATGACAGTTTACAATCCAGGGTCACTCCAAGCAGTTTAGTCTCCTCAACACAGTTTAATCAGGGGATAGTCAAGGCAAAAGGAGTGGCTCAAGAAGAAGCACATTAAGGTCCTGGAGTGGCCTAGCCATTCTCCAGACCTTAATCTCAGTGGGCAAACGTACAAAATCAGCAGGGGATCAAATACTTTTTTCCCTCACTCTATTTGAGCCAGTAAAGGTTTTTTTACTATTCTTAGGTATCGGAATGACTTTTGCTTCCCTCCAGGCCTGAGGACAACACGCTGTCTAGTAGGCTAAAACTGAAGAGATGGCAAATAGGAATGGCAATATCATCCGCTATCATCATCTGCTATCATCATCTGCTGTCATCATCCACTGTCATCCTCCACTATCATCCTCCACTATCATCCTCCACTATCATCCTCATCCACTATCATCATCCACTATCATCCTCCCCTATCATCATCCACTATCATCATCCACTATCATCATCATCCACTATCATCATCATCCGCTATCATCATCCACTATCATCCTCCGCTATCATCATCCACTATCATCCTCCACTATCATCATCATCCACTATCATTATCATCCACTATCATCATCCTCCACTATCATCATCATCCACTAACATCATCATCCACTATCATCCTCCACTGTCATCATCCACTGTCATCCTCCACTATCATCCTCCACTGTCATCATCCACTGTCATCCTCCACTATCATCCTCATCTACTATCATCCTCCACTATCATCCTCATGCACTATCATCCTCCACTATCATCCTCCACTATCATCCTCCACTATCATCCTCCGCTATCATCATCCGCTATCATCATCCGCTATCATCATCCGCTATCATCCTCCGCTATCATCCTCCACTATCATCCTCCACTATCATCATCATCCACTATCATCATCATCCACTATCATCATCATCCACTATCATCATCATCCACTATCATCCTCCACTGTCATCATCCACTGTCATCCTCCACTATCATCCTCATCCGCTATCATCATCCACTATCATCATCCACTATCATCCTCCACTATCATCCTCATCCGCTATCATCCTCCACTATCATCCTCCACTATCATCATCATCCGCTATCATCATCATCCACTATCATCTTCCACTATCATCTTCCACTATCATCCTCCACTATCATCCTCCACTATCATCCTCCACTATCATCCTCATCCACTATCATCTTCCACTATCATCTTCCACTATCATCCTCCACTATCATCCTCCACTATCATCATCCACTATCATCCTCCACTTCATCCTCCACTATCATCTTCTACTATCATCTTCCACTATCATCCTCCACTATCATCATCCGCTATCATCCTCCACTATCATCATGCACTATCATCCTCTACTATCATCCTCCACTATCATCCTCCGCTATCATCCTCCACTATCATCATCATCCACTATCATCCTCCCCTATCATCCTCCACTATCATCCTCAGTAACTTTCCATCCAAGTTGTCAGACCTCTTTGTCCTGTCATTGTTGATAGTACTTTTTTCAACTCTTCCACTCTCACTTCTAAATTACAACGCTTGTTTTACATAATTTGGTCAGATATACTTGGATGTGTATGTGTCAGTGTTTGTTGCTGGCCTGTAATGCCAAAGTTGCTAATCTTGCCAATGAAAAAAAAAACATTAAAATAGTTGGCAATATCAGTGGGTTTTGTGATGAATGAGCCATCTGATTCAATGAATGATGTATCTGAGCTTTTTTTTCCTATCCTTTGTTCCTTGTTTTCCTTTTGTTGTGGGTTGGCCCCTGGATACGTGAAGAACTACTTCCTGTCTGACGTGGCCCGTCGTATTGTTGCTGAGATGATAATCAAATAGGCTGCTTCCTCTCTCTCTATTTCCCCACCCCTCTCCTCGTCTTTCTCTCTATTTCCCCACCCCTCTCCTCGTCTTTCTCTCTCTTTCCCCACCCCTCTCCTCGTCTTTCTCTCTCTTTCCCCACCCCTCTCCTCGTCTTTCTCTCTCTTTCCCCACCCCTCTCCTCGTCTTTCTCTCTCTTTCCCCACCCCTCTCCTCGTCTTTCTCTCTCTTTCCCCACCCCTCTCCTCGTCTTTCTCTCTCTTTCCCCACCCCTCTCCTTGTCTTTCTCTCTCATTCCCCACCTCTCTCCCCGTCTCTCTCTAGCTACCCGTCTCTCCCCGTCTCTCTCTCCCCATTTCTCTCTCTCTCTTTCTCTCTCTTTCTTTCTCTCGCTACCCGTCTCTCCCCGTCTCTCTCTCTCCATCTCTCTCTCTCTCTCTGCTCTGTTGGGTGTGACTGGGTTCAAATACTATTTGAAATCAAACTGAGTTTGATTGAGCTTGCCATGGTGTATTGGAACTAATAGAAAAGTCCCAAAAGTGCAAACCCAATGGGCACTGGTCAAAAGTAGTGCACTATGTAGAGAATAGGGTGCCATTTGAGTTCTAGACCAAAGGAACACTTTAACACTACAGTGAGAAACACCAGGACAGGAAGTGGCCATGTTAGAGCCAGCCAATCAGCGGTTAGGATGTAATAGCCAGCCAAGCACTACAGTTAGGATGATAGAGCCAGCCAATCACAATAGTTAGGATGTTAAAGCCAGCCAATCACAACAGTTAGGATGTTAAAGCCAGTCAATCACAACAATTAGGATGTTAAAGCCAGCCAGAGAAAGTGAGAGGAAAGGAATTGCCAAAAGGAAGTTCAAGTACTGTTTTAAACGTTCTAGCCAGCCTCCCAGCATGCAGTGTGAAATGGGATATGAGTGTTTTTTAGCAGCTCTGCTGAAATGGTGACCAGTGTGTGTGTGTGGAGCAGGGTGGGCTACAGCTGACGACTGCACCAAACAGGAAAGTATGTCACTTGGCTGCACAAGCCTAACTAGGACATCAGAACTCTGGTCCTACCTCCTACGTGATGTCATACGTCCTAGGTACGTCTGGAGGGAAACAGCAGGGAAGAGGAGGAGACCTGTCCAGTCCTGGAACTGTGATTAGACCATGGAGGAGACCTGTCCAGTCCTGGAACTGTGATTAGACCATGGAGGAGACCTGTCCAGCCCTGTGATTAGACCATGGAGGAGACCTGTCCAGCCCTGTGATTAGACCATGGAGGAGACCTGTCCAGTCCTGGATCTGTGATTAGACCATGGAGGAGACCTGTCCAGCCCTGTGATTAGACCATGGAGGAGACCTGTCCAGTCCTG
Source organism: Salmo salar (assembly GCF_965601325.2). Taxonomy (NCBI): domain Eukaryota; kingdom Metazoa; phylum Chordata; class Actinopteri; order Salmoniformes; family Salmonidae; genus Salmo; species Salmo salar. Next base: position 182,572,977 of record NC_138291.1, on the reverse strand, counting down.
GATCTGTGATTAGACCATGGAGGAGACCTGTCCCGTCCTGTGATTAGACCATGGAGGAGACCTGTCCAGTCCTGTGATTAGACCATGGAGGAGACCTGTCCAGCCCTGTGATTAGACCATGGAGGAGACCTGTCCAGCCCTGTGATTAGACCATGGAGGAGACCTGTCCAGCCCTGTGATTAGACCATGGAGGAGACCTGTCCAGCCCTGGAACTGTGATTAGACCATGGAGGAGACCTGTCCAGCCCTGGAACTGTGATTAGACCATGGAGGAGACCTGTCCAGCCCTGTGATTAGACCATGGAGGAGACCTGTCCAGCCCTGTGATTAGACCATGGAGGAGACCTGTCCAGCCCTGGAACTGTGATTAGACCATGGAGGAGACCTGTCCAGCCCTGTGATTAGACCATGGAGGAGACCTGTCCAGCCCTGGAACTGTGATTAGACCATGGAGGAGACCTGTCCAGTCCTGTGATTAGACCATGGAGGAGACCTGTCCCGTCCTGTGATTAGACCATGGAGGAGACCTGTCCAGCCCTGGAACTGTGATTAGACCATGGTGGAGACCTGTCCAGCCCTGGAACTGTGATTAGACCATGGAGGAGACCTGTCCAGCCCTGGAACTGTGATTAGACCATGGAGGAGACCTGTCCAGTCCTGTGATTAGACCATGGAGGAGACCTGTCCAGTCCTGGAACTGTGATTAGACCATGGAGGAGACCTGTCCAGTCCTGTGATTAGACCATGGAGGAGACCTGTCCAGCCCTGGATCTGTGATTAGACCATGGAGGAGACCTGTCCAGCCCTGTGATTAGACCATGGAGGAGACCTGTCCCGTCCTGTGATTAGACCATGGAGGAGACCTGTCCAGCCCTGGAACTGTGATTAGACCATGGAGGAGACCTGTCCAGCCCTGTGATTAGACCATGGAGGAGACCTGTCCAGTCCTGGAACTGTGATTAGACCATGGAGGAGACCTGTCCAGTCCTGGAACTGTGATTAGACCATGGAGGAGACCTGTCCAGCCCTGTGATTAGACCATGGAGGAGACCTGTCCAGTCCTGTGATTAGACCATGGAGGAGACCTGTCCAGCCCTGGAACTGTGATTAGACCATGGAGGAGACCTGTCCAGTCCTGGAACTGTGATTAGACCATGGAGGAGACCTGTCCAGCCCTGTGATTAGACCATGGAGGAGACCTGTCCAGCCCTGTTATTAGACCATGGAGGAGACCTGTCCAGTCCTGTGATTAGACCATGGAGGAGACCTGTCCAGCCCTGGAACTGTGATTAGACCATGGAGGAGACCTGTCCAGCCCTGTGATTAGACCATGGAGGAGACCTGTCCAGTCCTGTGATTAGACCATGGAGGAGACCTGTCCAGCCCTGGAACTGTGATTAGACCATGGAGGAGACCTGTCCAGCCCTGTGATTAGACCATGGAGGAGACCTGTCCAGCCCTGGAACTGTGATTAGACCATGGAGGAGACCTGTCCAGTCCTGTGATTAGACCATGGTGGAGACCTGTCCAGCCCTGGAACTGTGATTAGACCATGAAGGAGACCTGTCCAGCCCTGGAACTGTGATTAGACCATGGTGGAGACCTGTCCAGCCCTGGAACTGTGATTAGACCATGGAGGAGACCTGTCCAGTCCTGTGATTAGACCATGGTGGAGACCTGTCCAGCCCTGGAACTGTGATTAGACCATGGAGGAGACCTGTCCAGCCCTGGAACTGTGATTAGACCATGGAGGAGACCTGTCCAGCCCTGTGATTAGACCATGGAGGAGACCTGTCCAGCCCTGGAACTGTGATTAGACCATGGAGGAGACCTGTCCAGCCCTGTGATTAGACCATGGAGGAGACCTGTCCAGCCCTGTGATTAGACCATGGAGGAGACCTGTCCAGTCCTGGAACTGTGATTAGACCATGGAGGAGACCTGTCCAGCCCTGTGATTAGACCATGGAGGAGACCTGTCCAGTCCTGTGATTAGACCATGGAGGAGACCTGTCCAGCCCTGTGATTAGACCATGGAGGAGACCTGTCCAGTCCTGGAACTGTGATTAGACCATGGAGGAGACCTGTCCAGCCCTGTGATTAGACCATGGAGGAGACCTGTCCAGTCCTGTGATTAGACCATGAAGGAGACCTGTCCAGTCCTGTGATTAGACCATGGAGGAGACCTGTCCAGCCCTGTGATTAGACCATGGAGGAGACCTGTCCAGTCCTGGAACTGTGATTAGACCATGGAGGAGACCTGTCCAGCCCTGGAACTGTGATTAGACCATGGAGGAGACCTGTCCAGCCCTGTGATTAGACCATGGAGGAGACCTGTCCAGCCCTGTTATTAGACCATGGAGGAGACCTGTCCAGCCCTGGAACTGTGATTAGACCATGGAGGAGACCTGTCCAGCCCTGTTATTAGACCATGGAGGAGACCTGTCCAGTCCTGGAACTGTGATTAGACCATGGAGGAGACCTGTCCAGTCCTGGAACTGTGATTAGACCATGGAGGAGACCTGTCCAGTCCTGGAACTGTGATTAGACCATGGAGGAGACCTGTCCAGTCCTGTGATTAGACCATGGAGGAGACCTGTCCCGTCCTGGAACTGTGATTAGACCATGGAGGAGACCTGTCCAGCCCTGGAACTGTTATTAGACCATGGAGGAGACCTGTCCAGTCCTGTGATTAGACCATGGAGGAGACCTGTCCAGCCCTGTGATTAGACCATGGAGGAGACCTGTCCAGCCCTGGAACTGTGATTAGACCATGGAGGAGACCTGTCCAGCCCTGGAACTGTGATTAGACCATGGAGGAGACCTGTCCAGTCCTGTGATTAGACCATGGAGGAGACCTGTCCAGTCCTGTGATTAGACCATGGAGGAGACCTGTCCAGTCCTGTGATTAGACCATGGAGGAGACCTGTCCAGTCCTGTGATTAGACCATGGAGGAGACCTGTCCAGCCCTGTGATTAGACCATGGAGGAGACCTGTCCAGCCCTGTGATTAGACCATGGAGGAGACCTGTCCAGTCCTGGAACTGTGATTAGACCATGGAGGAGACCTGTCCAGCCCTGTGATTAGACCATGGAGGAGACCTGTCCAGCCCTGGAACTGTGATTAGACCATGGAGGAGACCTGTCCAGCCCTGTGATTAGACCATGGAGGAGACCTGTCCAGTCCTGGAACTGTGATTAGACCATGGAGGAGACCTGTCCAGTCCTGGAACTGTGATTAGACCATGGAGGAGACCTGTCCAGCCCTGGAACTGTGATTAGACCATGGAGGAGACCTGTCCCGTCCTGTGATTAGACCATGGAGGAGACCTGTCCAGCCCTGGAACTGTGATTAGACCATGGAGGAGACCTGTCCAGCCCTGGCAGACACCTCAGTCAATGCTTGCGTCTATAGAAATAGAACCTTCTATCCTGTTGTACTGACTCTCTGTATAGTCACGTCTGTCTGACTATATTATGGATCGCCAGACAGACAGCATTATCCAGATAGTCCACTTAACAGGATTCAATATCCCCGTAGAGTAATGTTCTTTAGACTGAGATAAAAAAAGAGGCCTCTAGTCCGTCCCAAACGGAGAACACTGTTAGATGACAGATGAGAGGTTAAACAGATTGATCATAGCCTGGTTCCTCTCTAGGTTTCTTCCTAGGTTTTTGGCCTTTCTAGGGAGTTTTTCCTAGGGAGTTTTTCCTAGCCACCGTGCTTCTTTCACAATGCATTGCTTGCTGTTTGGGGTTTTAGGCTGGGTTTCTGTACAGCACTTTGAGATATCAGCTGATGTACGAAGGGCTATATAAATACATTTGATTTGATTTGATCTGTTGAGGTCAGACCTAATTTATAGAACAGAGACATATAGACAGTAAAGCCTCCCGGGTTTCTGTTGAGGTCCGTCGTAGAACACTATGTGGATGTATTTATTTTAATTTTATTTATATTTATGCACATTAATCAACATCAATATTACAATAATTCAACATTCATGTAAATGTGCCGGGGTTAGTCGAAAGCTCATTTGCACCCGTAGTTCCTGGGTGGGTAAATGCTTTTACACAGCCACGATACAAATACTGACTAAAACAATACCAAATACATTACATCCAAATAATATATCATTCAAACAACAACACTATCGTCCACTGTCGTCTTACAGTATGAGGAACCACTGATAACTCATGTGTACAGGTTTGGATAGATTTGAGCCATGTTTTCAATTTAAATGTAAAAGTACAATAATCACTGTAGTTTCTCTAGTCCAATGGCGTTGCATTCCAGTATATCGTAGCTCTAACAGAGAAGGCCGATTGGCCGATTTTACTGTGTGGAAAAGGGACAACGTTTTCCCCTCTAGTTACTGCCCCTTGTTATCCTGGAGGTGCTTTCCTTGAGGATGACATGTCGGCATAGTGGTGGAGTGGCAAGACCATGCAGGATCTTAAAGACAAGGCTACATACTTCTTAAAGCTATCCAGACTTAAATCAATTATTTGTGTAAATGATATGACAATGGTGGTAACTGTTTGGTTTGTTATCAAAAAATCTTCAGTGTTTTGTTTTGTGGAGTGAATTCAATTGGTTTCAGAATAGATATCTCCTGCTTCTGACCAGCATGTGAGGTAATATCTCCGATGTGAGAAGATCCCAGCGTGCAGGAGGCAGGGCCTCCAGAGGAAGGAACGGTCTGATCAACCTAAAGTTGGATAATCCAAACTTTAACCGTGTTTATTAAACACCTTCTTCACATGTTTCTTAAAATGTCAAGTTGGAGTCCAAAATGACACTGAGATAGCTAAAGTTAGACACAACTTTCAGATTCTCCTTCTCCTAGCTTTTCCTTTACAGGCTTTATTGTCCCCATGGGAACATTTTGTTGCAGTGTCATGTACACGTTTAAAGTGGTGTTTAAATAACAAAACAAATTGACAATACAACTTTCATAACCGTTACATACCAATAAAAAGAGACCAGCCTGCTGGCCTTACTGGGTCTATAGGAACATTAGCCTGTTAGCCTTACTGGGTCTATAGGAACATTAGCCTGCTGGCCTTACTGGGTGGATAGGAACATTAGCCTGCTGGTTTTACTGGGTGGATAGGAACATTAGCCTGCTGGTTTTACTGGGTGGATAGGAACATTAGCCTGCTGGACTTACTGGGTCTATAGGAACATTAGCCTGCTGGTTTTACTGGGTGGATAGGAACATTAGCCTGCTGGCCTTACTGGGTGGATAGGAACATTAGCCTGTTAGCCTTACTGGGTGGATAGGAACATTAGCCTGTTAGCCTTACAGGGTGGATAGGAACATTAGCCTGCTGGCCTTACTGAGTGGATAGGAACATTAGCCTGCTGGCCTTACTGGGTGGATAGGAACATTAGCCTGTTAGCCTTACTGGGTGGATAGGAACATTAGCCTGTTAGCCTTACTGGGTGGATAGGAACATTAGCCTGCCGGCCTTACTGGGTGGATAGGAACATTAGCCTGCTGGCCTTACTGTGTGGATAGGAACATTAGCCTGTTAGCCTTACTGGGTCTATAGGAACATTAGCCTGTTAGCCTTACTGGGTCTATAGGAACATTAGCCTGTTAGCCTTACTGGGTGGATAGGAACATTAGCCTGCTGGCCTTACTGGGTGGATAGGAACATTAGCCTGCTGGCCTTACTGGGTGGATAGGAACATTAGCCTGTTAGCCTTACTGGGTGGATAGGAACATTAGCCTGTTAGCCTTACTGGGTGGATAGGAACATTATCCTGTTAGCCTTACTGGGTGGATAGGAACATTAGCCTGTTAGCCTTACTGGGTGGATAGGAACATTATCCTGTTAGCCTTACTGGGTGGATAGGAACATTAGCCTGTTAGCCTTACTGGGTGGATAGGAACATTAGCCTGTTAGCCTTACTGGGTGGATAGGAACATTATCCTGTTAGCCTTACTGGGTGGATAGGAACATTATCCTGTTAGCCTTACTGGGTGGATAGGAACATTAGCCTGTTAGCCTTACTGGGTGGATAGGAACATTAGCCTGTTAGCCTTACTGGGTCTATAGGAACATTAGCCTGTTAGCCTTACTGGGTGGATAGGAACATTAGCCTGTTAGCCTTACAGGGTGGATAGGAACATTAGCCTGTTAGAGAGAGAGAGATGGATAGGAACATTAGCCTGTTAGCCTTACAGGGTGGATAGGAACATTAGCCTGTTAGCCTTACTGGGTGGATAGGAACATTATCCTGTTAGCCTTACTGGGTCTATAGGAACATTAGCCTGTTAGCCTTACTGGGTGGATAGGAACATTAGCCTGCTGGCCTTACTGGGTGGATAGGAACATTAGTCTGCTGGCCTTACTGGGTGGATAGGAACATTAGCCTGTTAGCCTTACTGGGTGGATAGGAACATTAGCCTGCTGGCCTTACTGGGTGGATAGGAACATTAGTCTGCTGGCCTTACTGGGTGGATAGGAACATTAGCCTGCTGGCCTTACTGGGTGGATAGGAACATTAGCCTGCTGGCCTTACTGGGTGGATAGGAACATTAGCCTGCTGGCCTTACTGGGTGGATAGGAACATTAGCCTGCTGGCCTTACTGGGTGGATAGGAACATTAGCCTGTTAGCCTTACTGGGTGGATAGGAACATTAGCCTGCTGGCCTTACTGGGTGGATAGGAACATTAGCCTGCTGGTTTTACTGGGTGGATAGGAACATTAGCCTGCTGGTTTTACTGGGGGGATAGGAACATTAGCCTGCTGGTTTTACTGGGTGGATAGGAACATTAGCCTGCTGGCCTTACTGGGTGGATAGGAACATTAGCCTGCTGGCCTTACTGGGTGGATAGGAACATTAGCCTGTTAGCCTTACTGGGGGGATAGGAACATTAGCCTGCCGGCCTTACTGGGTGGATAGGAACATTAGCCTGCTGGCCTTACTGGGTGGATAGGAACATTAGCCTGTTAGCCTTACTGGGTGGATAGGAACATTAGCCTTCTGGCCTTACTGGGTCTATAGGAACATTAGCCTGCTGGCCTTACTGGGTGGATAGGAACATTAGCCTGTTAGCCTTACTGGGTGGATAGGAACATTAGCCTGTTAGCCTTACTGGGTGGATAGGAACATTAGCCTGCTGGCCTTACTGGGTGGATAGGAACATTAGCCTGCTGGCCTTACTGGGTGGATAGGAACATTAGCCCGCTGGTCTTACTGGGTGGATAGGAACATTAGCCTGTTGGCCTTACTGGGTGGATAGGAACATTAGCCTGTTAGCCTTACTGGGTCGATAGGAACATTAGCCTGCTGGCCTTACCGGGTGGATAGGAACATTAGCCCGCTGGTCTTACTGGGTGGATAGGAACATTAGCCCGCTGGTCTTACTGGGTGGATAGGAACATTAGACTGCTGGCCTTACTGGGTGGATAGGAACATTAGCCTGCTGGCCTTACTGGGTCTATAGGAACATTAGCCTGTTAGCCTTACTGGGTGGATAGGAACATTAGCCTGCTGGCCTTACTGGGTGGATAGGAACATTAGCCCGCTGGTCTTACTGGGTGGATAGGAACATTAGCCTGTTGGCCTTACTGGGTGGATAGGAACATTAGCCTGCTGGCCTTACTGGGTGGATAGGAACATTAGCCTGCTGGCCTTACTGGGTGGATAGGAACATTAGCCTGCTGGCCTTACTGGGTGGATAGGAACATTAGCCTGTTGGCCTTACTGGGGGGATAGGAACATTAGCCTGTTAGCCTTACTGGGTCTATAGGAACATTAGCCTGTTGGCCTTACTGAGTCTATAGGAACATTAGCCTGCTGGCCTTACTGGGTGGATAGGAACATTAGCCTGCTGGCCTTACTGGGTGGATAGGAACATTAGCCTGCTGGCCTTACTGGGTGGATAGGAACATTAGCCTGCTGGCCTTACTGGGTGGATAGGAACATTAGCCTGCTGGCCTTACTGGGTGGATAGGAACATTAGCCTGTTAGCCTTACTGGGTGGATAGGAACATTAGCCTGTTAGCCTTACTGGGTGGATAGGAACATTAGCCTGCTGGCCTTACTGGGTGGATAGGAACATTAGCCTGCTGGCCTTACTGGGTGGATAGGAACATTAGCCTGCCGGCCTTACTGGGTGGATGGGAACATTAGCCTGCTAGCCTTACTGGGTGGATAGGAACATTAGCCTGTTAGCCTTTCTGGGTGGATAGGAACATTAGCCTGCTGGCCTTACTGGGTGGATAGGAACATTAGCCTGCTGGCCTTACTGGGCCAGTGTACATACACACATTTGTTGTGTTGTTTCCTGTGTCTACGCCATGTTGTGTTGTGTAGTTTCCTGTGTCTAGGCCATGTTGTGTTGTGTAGTTTCCTGTATCTAGGCCATGTTGTGTTGTGTAGTTTCCTGTATCTAGGCCATGTTGTGTTGTGTAGTTTCCTGTATCTAGGCCATGTTGTGTTGTGTAGTTTCCTGTATTTAGGCCATGTTGTGTTGTGTAGTTTCCTGTATCTAGGCCATGTTGTGTTGTGTAGTTTCCTGTATCTAGGCCATGTTGTGTTGTGTAGTTTCCTGTATCTAGGCCACGTTGTGTTGTGTAGTTTCCTGTATCTAGGCCATGTTGTGTTGTGTAGTTTCCTGTATCTAGGCCATGTTGTGTTGTGTAGTTTCCTGTATCTAGGCCATGTTGTGTTGTGTTGTTTCCTGTATCTGGGCTACACTCAGTGTAGTTCAACCTGTTAGCGTTAGTCATGATGTACATGTGTACTTCAACATGGATTTTAACTATTCCTGTTCTGTTCCATAGCAGAGATGTAAGGAAACTGAAAGTGAAGCTGGAATTTAGATTAGAGGCAGTGAAACTGAAGCTCAGAGACTGGGAGCGGTGCGGTCAGGACCGGATCCCAGAACCAACCAGACTGGCAGACCCAAGACGATGACTATCAACCCCGGGGACAAGCACAAGACCAACAGTCTGCCCGCCAAACTCAGCCTCTCTGGGAGCCTGCCACCCACATCTGGGAGCCTGCCACCCACCTCTGGGAGCCTGCCTCTCACCTCTGGGAGCCTGCTTCTCACCTCTGGGAGCCTGCCTCCCACCTCTGGGAGCCTGCCACCCACCTCTGGGAGCCTGCCTCTCACCTCTGGGAGCCTGCCACCCACCTCTGGGAGCCTGCCTCTCACCTCTGGGAGCCTGCCACCCACCTCTGGGAGCCTGCCACCCACCTCTGGGAGCCTGCCACCCACCTCTGGGAGCCTGCCTCTCACCCTCACCAGCAAGACGGCACCAGGTGAGCCAACTGTGATAACTGTTTCTGCTTCTGAAACCTTATTCACTGCTTGTTCTTTTCATCAGTATTGTACTGTATAGTCAATAGGGTGTCGTTTTGGAAACAACCCGTAAAAAAAAAAAAATGTCCTTGTTTATCAGTGATTGATTGATTGATTGATTGATTGACATTTGATTGGTACTGTATGTGAGTTGTCCCCTTGTATAAGTCTTCAGTCTACTTCCATCCAGGAGGCTGTATTCATGTTCCCCTAGTGATGGTATTAAAGGGGGGCTGATTTTTTCGGCTTGGGCAATAAGAAATCCAAGGGCCATAACTGAAGCCAAACGAGAGTTGTCTTGAAGGGGTGGGTTAATGTGGATGTCTGTTGTGTGTGCATTCGTACCTGGCAAGCGTTTGGACATCCACTCTGCCAAAACACTACACAGCTACAGTCAGTCGCCCCTTCTAGAAAACTAGAAAAAGCCTTGAATATTTTGTCGCTGTGGTTCCAGTTGATCTAATGTGTTCTGTTATGCCATTACATATTATATATGACTACATCACTTCCTGTACCCCCTGTTCACTCATTACTGCACGGCCAGGCACGACTCCAACACCATCATTATAACTAAGTTTGCCGATGACACAACAGTGGTAGGCCTGATCAACGACAACGATGGGACAGCCTATAGGGAGGAGGTCAGAGACCAGGTCGCGTGGTGACAGGACAACAACCTCTCCCTCAACGTGATCAAGACAAAGGAGATGATTGTGGACTACAGGAAAAGGAGGACCGAGAACGCCCCCATTCTCATCGACGGGTCTGTAGTGGAGCAGGTTGAGAGCTTCAAGTTCCCTGGTGTCCACATCAACAACAAACTATCATGCTCCTAACACACCATGACAATTGTGAAGAGGGCACGACAAAACCTATTCTCCTTCAGGAGACTGAAAAGATTTGGCATGGGTCCTCAGATCCACAAAAGGTTCTACAGCTACACCATCGAGAGCATCCTGACGGGTTGCATCACTGCCTGGTATGGCAACTGCTCGGCCCCCCGACCGCAAGGCACTACACAGGGTACATCACTGGGGCCAAGCTTCCTGCCATCCAGGACCTCTATACCAGGCGGTGTCAGAGGAAGGCCCTAAACATTGTCAAAGACTTCAGCCACCCAAGTCATAGACTGTTCTCTCTGCTACCGCACGGCAAGCGGTACCGGAGCACCAAGTCTAGGTCCAAAAGACTTCTTAATTCTACCCCCCAAGTCATAAGACTCCTGAACAGCTGTTCAAATGGCTACCCAGACTATTTGCATCCCCCCCCTTTATTTTACGCTGCTGCTACTCTCTGTTTATTATCTATGCATAGTCACTTTAACTCTACATACATTGTACACATTACCTCAATTTGTATATGCATTTCTACATTTATAGTTTGTTTACATTTTTAAGTCATTGCAATTTGGAGCAATTTACATTTTTAAATATTGTCCCATGTACAGTGTGTAATTTAGTGACGGTCCCTAACTAGCCCCAAAGGGATATGGCATGTCAAAATTTACCAAGGTGTTAAGATCATGTGAATTGATGATTACTTGTGTGCTGCCAGCTGTGGGCATATGGGCAGGAATATATATCAAGACAACCCGTGGATAACGGTTAGGGTACCCCTCATTCCACCCGTGGATAACGGTTAGGGTACCCCTCATTCCACCCGTGGATAACGGTTAGGGTACCCCTCATTCCACCCGTGGATAACGGTTAGGGTACCCCTTCATTCCACCTGTGGATAACGGTTAGGGTACCCCTTCATTCCACCCGTGGATAACGGTTAGGGTACCCCTCATTCCACCCGTGGATAACGGTTAGGGTACCCCTTCATCCACCCGTGGATAACGGTTAGGGTACCCCTCATTCCACCCGTGGATAACGGTTAGGGTACCCCTCATTCCACCCGTGGATAACGGTTAGGGTACCCCTTCATTCCACCCGTGGATAACGGTTAGGGTACCCTTCATTCCACCCGTGGATAACGGTTAGGGTACCCCTCATTCCACCCGTGGATAACGGTTAGGGTACCCCTCATTCCACCCGTGGATAACGGTTAGGGTACCCTTCATTCCACCCGTGGATAACGGTTAGGGTACCCCTCATTCCACCCGTGGATAACGGTTAGGGTACCCCTCATTCCACCCGTGGATAACGGTTAGGGTACCCTTCATTCCACCCGTGGATAACGGTTAGGGTACCCTTCATTCCACCCGTGGATAACGGTTAGGGTACCCCTCATTCCACCCGTGGATAACGGTTAGGGTACCCCTCATTCCACCTGTGGATAACGACTTTTTGACCAGAATGATCCTATTTAAACTTTGTAGTTAATTTTGACACTAGAATAAATGTTTCTGACTCATGTTGATGCCACACAGGCTGTTTTCAAAAGGAGAAGTTTCTTTTTATGGGGAGCCGCTCTGGGATCGGCGTCCCGTCAACGGGACAGTTGTAAATCATGCAGCACCTTGTGTCACGATCACAGATTTTTAGAGAAACAACAAATGTCGGTACATATAAGTGTCTTATATCGGCCGAAAGCTTAAATTCCTGTTAATATAACTGCACTGTCCAATTTACAGTAGCTATTACTGCGAGAAAAATGCCAGTTACTACAACATAATTAGAGAGAGAGAGAGAGAGAGAGAGAGAGAGAGAGAGAGAGAGAGAGAGAGAGAGAGAGAGAGAGAGAGAGAGAGAGAGAGAGAGAGAGAGAGAGAGAGAGAGAGAGAGAGAGAGAGAGAGAGAGAGAGAGAGAGAGAGAGAGAGAGAGAGAGAGAGAGAGAGAGAGAGAGAGAGAGAGAGAGAGAGAGAGAGAGAGAGAGACTGGTTACTACGACATGATAACATAGGACTATAGTGGTCAACATAACAATAACATAGGACATTAGCTATTGTGGTGAATGTAAACAATAGTTTTGTAAATTAAATCCACTCTGTCTCTCCCTTTGTTATTAAAGTTTTGTTGAAAAACCAAACTGTTAGGTCCTGTGTGTAATCGGGCTTGCTCCTGGCTAGAGTTGGCATATCTTTATGTACTCCTCCATTTTGAAAGTATTCTGATGGCTGATGGGAAACATGAGTTGTGTTGTAAAGTCCGACTTGAGAATGCTTTGAAATGACAGGCTCCCTAACCCTGCCTCTGACATTCTTAGCTCCTGATTGGCTGTTTAAACAGAGTCCTGTAGTTTTTATGATAAGGGTTGGACTTCTCTAGGTTCAACACGCTGAGTTCTCTAAGCAACACGCCGAGTTCTCTAAGCAACACGCTGAGTTCTCTAAGCAACACGCCGAGTTCCCTAAGCAACACGCCGAGTTCCCTAAGCAACACGCTGAGTTCTCTAAGCAACACGCCGAGTTCTCTGAGCAACACGCCGAGTTCTCTAAGCAACACGCCGAGTTCTCTAAGCAACACGCCGAGTTCTCTAAGCAACACGCCGAGTTCTCTGAGCAACACGCCGAGTTCTCAGAGCAACACGCCGAGTTCTCAGAGCAACACGCCGAGTTCTCAGAGCAACACGCTGAGTTCTCTAAGCAACACGCCGAGTTCTCTAAGCAACACGCCGAGTTCTCTAAGCAACACGCCGAGTTCCCTAAGCAACACGCCGAGTTCCCTAAGCAACACGCCGAGTTCCCTAAGCAACACGCCGAGTTCCCTAAGCAACACGCCGAGTTCTCTAAGCAACACGCCGAGTTCTCTAAGCAACACGCCGAGTTCTCTGAGCAACACGCCGAGTTCTCAGAGCAACACGCTGAGTTCTCAGAGCAACACGCCGAGTTCTCTAAGCAACACGCCGAGTTCTCTATAGCAACACGCCGAGTTCTCTAAGCAACACGCCGAGTTCTCTATAGCAACACGCCGAGTTCTCTAAGCAACACGCCGAGTTCTCTAAGCAACACGCCAAGTTCTCTAAGCAACACGCTGAGGTTCTCTATAGCATGTCTAGAAGCAGTTTCCCACTGCTCTGCCTTCCAGCAATACAATGCTGTGGTGGTTTTCGTGGTGAATTACTTCCCCCTTGTGGTAATGAGCCCAGTACTGCATTACTGCATTCAATAGACACTATGAAGTCTTGCCCCATTCAATATTGATTAGATACAGAGTCAATGTAGAGGATAGACAATGAAAATATGATATTCTATTATACTGTATGTATTATAATATACAGTAGATATTGTTATTAACATATACAGTAGATATATTGTATGTATTAACATATATACACAGTAGATATATTGCATGTAGACATATACATGTAGACATATTGTATGTATTGACATATACAGTAGATGTATTGTATGGTATTGACAACATCATTTGTATTGTCATGTCCTTATATGACATTTATTCTGTGTGTATAACCTGCAGGTAAGATAAATCCCTCCTGCATCCCCCTCCTCGTCTGAGAATCCCTCGCCCCTCTTGGACCTGGGCAGTGACGACTCGGGGGGCAGCGGGCGCCCCAAAAACTTCATGCAGACCCTGATGGAAGACTACGAGACTCACAAAGTGAAGCGCCGGGAGAAAGTAGAAGACAACAGCGTGAGTAGTAGTACTACCCATGTTCTCTTGTGCTGCTGTTACTGCGCTGTCGTTCCCTGGGTTTTAGTGACCTACATAGCCTGGGTACCAGACCTACATAGCCTGGGTTCCAGACCGGGGTTTAGGGACCTGCATAGCCTGGGTACCAGACCTACATAGCCTGGGTACCAGACCTACATAGCATGGGTACCAAACCTGGGTACCAGACCTACATAGCCTGGGTACCAGACCTGGGTTTAGGGACCTACATAGCCTGGGTACCAGACCTGGGTTTAGGGACCTACATAGCCTGGGTACCAGACCTGGGTTTAGGGATCTACATAGCCTGGGTACCTGACCTGGGTTTAGGGATCTACATAGCCTGGGTACCTGACCTGGGTTTAGTGACCTACATAGCCTGGGTACCTGACCTGGGTTTAGTGACCTACATAGCCTGGGTACCAGACCTGGGTTTAGTGACCTACATAGCCTGGGTACCAGATCTGGGTTTAGGGACCTACATAGCCTGGGTACCAGATCTGGGTTTAGGGACCTACATAGCCTGGGTACCAGACCTGGGTTTAGTGACCTACATAGCCTGGGTACCAGACCTGGGTTTAGGGACCTACATAGCCTGGGTACCAGACCTGGGTTTAGGGATCTACATAGCCTGGGTACCTGACCTGGGTTTAGGGACCTACATAGCCTGGGTACCAGACCTGGGTTTAGGGACCTACATAGCCTGGGTACCAGACCTGGGTTTAGGGACCTACATAGCCTGGGTACCAGACCTGGGTTTAGGGACCTACATAGCCTGGGTACCAGACCTGGGTTTAGTGGCCTACATAGCCTGGGTACCAGACCTGGGTTTAGGGACCTACATAGCCTGGGTACCAGACCTGGGTTTAGTGACCTACATAGCCTGGGTACCAGACCTGGGTTTAGGGACCTACATAGCCTGGGTACCAGACCTGGTTGTATTATCATTCCACTGCTTGCCATATGCCAAATGTTTGGTGACAAGGAATGTTAGCACAGGTAGGTTTGGCATCCAGGCTAAACCTACAATAAGTATCCTCCAGCAGCCTTTATCTAGCCAGGTCCCAGATATTTTTGGAGAGTTTGTCCTGACAATGACTATAGGAGTTGGCAAGACAGCCCAAACTGCTACACGTACTGAAACAGAGAGGCACTGTTTGCCTCGCTCAGATTATTCCTCTGGTGAGATTCAGTTTGCAAAGTGAAGGAAAATGAGGTTACCAGAACGTTTACATTCTAGTCATTTAGCAGATGCTCTTATCCAGAGCGACTTACAGTAGTGAATGCATACATTTCATTTCATGCATTTTTTTACTTGAAAAAAAAAAGAAATTGTACTGGCCCCCCGTGGGAATCGAACCCACAACCCTGGCGTTGCAAACACCATGCTGGCGTTGCAAATACCATGCTCTACCAACTGAGCCACAGGGAAGACAGAACCTTTATTGATGTGTGGAACAGTGGCCTGTATTCATGGTGCCAAAATAATTTATCTTTCATCTCTCTGTGTTTTCATAATTTTCCTTCAATTTGCAAACTCAGTAGTCTTCCCCAACAACTGAACACATAAACCAACAGTGTAAATGACAATAAAACAAAGGAAATACAGGTTGGAAAACGTTGTAGCCAGCCAGCCAGCCAGCCAGCCAGCCAGCCAGCCAGTCAGTCAGCCAGCCAGCCAGCCAGTCAGCCAGTCAGTCAGTCAGTCAGTCAGTCAACCCAATCCGCCAACAGATCTCAGGCACAGAAAGGCCACGGAGAACAGCTGATACCAGAGATTTGTAGTTGTTCAACAATAGAAACGAGTGGATCCGATCGTTGTTAATCTTACAAGGCCATTACAACGCTCACTTTGTGAGTATGTGTAACTCTGTGTTGTTGTTTGTGTCACACTGCTTTGCTTTATCTTGGCCAGGTCGCAGTTGTAAATGAGAACTTTGAAGGAGTGTGTGATTGCAATGCTGACTGCAGGAATGTCCACCAAAGTTGTTCCCGAGAATTGAATGTTCATTTCTCTACCATATGCCACGTCCAACGTCGTTTTAGAGAATTTGGCTGTACGTCCAACCGGCCTCACAACCGCAGACTACGAGTAACCACGCCAGCCCAGGACCTCCACATCTGGCTTCTTCACCAGCGGGAATGTTGTGGTCGTGCCCCACGGTGGGGTTATGGTATTGGGCAGGCATAAGTTACGGACAACGAACACAATTACATTTTATCGATGGCGATTTGAATGTACAGAGATAAGGTGACATTTCCAGAACAATCTGAGGAGTGGAGGACGAGTTAGAGGAGAACCATCCTCCTCGGTGAATTTCAGAAAAATACATATAGTGTAACTTTAAATATTTTTGATAAAACTATACTAAATATATTCACGTCACAAAATAATTTTGACTGTTTGCAATGAAGGTCAACAGTAGCCTCAGCAGCACTCTGTAGGGTAGCACTATGGCGTAGCCGGAGGACAGCTAGCTAACAGTTTTGAACAAATGTATTTCTTCCAAAATTAAGGAGAAGCACGAGAGAGAGAGAGAGAGAGAGAGAGAGAGAGAGAGAAAGAGCTAGCTATATTTCATAGTATATATTTTTTTTTACTCTCACTTAGCTATGGTTGAATGCAGCAAGAAGGTTTAGCCTTCTCAAACACCTGGCTCAAACAGAGAGGGATGCTATGTTAGCTAGCTGGCTATGGCTATTCAACACTGGAACTCTTCCAAGTCAAGCTAAACTTTTGTTTTTATTAATTTATTGCCACCGGGGCCCGCCAGTGTAACTGCTAAACTGCTTGCTGACTCTACACTGTACTGCATGATTGTAGAGGGTTTACTAATGAATTAGTTCTAGTAGCTATGTTGACTACGACGTGACAACAATGTAGGCTGTGTGTAGCAGTTAGCGGTTATGATATGGTTTGGAATTTTTTTTTTTTCCTGGTCACAGACAGCTGAAGCACTGAAGTCCACAAGCGAAGGGAAAAGGTGAGAGGAGGAGAGTGTGTAGATATAAAATTCCTTCTCTCATCTATATGTAACGAGCTGTTTGTACGTGGCTGCTAAGAAAGTGAACTGTGTTTGCGTGTGATCAGGGGTGTATTCATTGTGCCGATTCTGTTTTAAAACTTTTCTTTAACAGAAGCTAACGGAACTAAACTGGGATAAACATACCTGAATTTGTCCAATATAAACTCTTGATTGCAACTGTTGATTACACCCCAGATGCAGGCAACAGTGTGTAAGGTGGTATTAAACGTGTCAGTGTCTGTTACCTTGATTACTCAAACTTCTCTCAACCTGTGTGCACCTACGTTGTAAACTTTCATTCATAGGCTAGGTTGTAGCAACCTCATGATGGGTACAGGGGAACATTAGAGTATCATGTAGTAGCCTAAACCTATCACTGTTACATTGAACTGGGTGAATGGAATATGAATGACAGTCATCCCAATATGCTGAAATAGAAATAAGGCCATGCTCATGAAAAAAAGATAATCCTCCCTTATCTTAAACGGCACCAACCGCCACTGAATCTGAGGTACCCAAAATATTTTCAGGCATGGAATCGCCCTGCAACAGTTTTTAGGCTTTTATGGCGATCAAATCAAATCAAATCAAATGGATTTATATAGCCCTTCGTACATCAGCTGATATCTCAAAGTGCTGTACAGAAACCCAGCCTAAAACCCCAAACAGCAAGCAATGCATGTGAAAGAAGCACGGTGGCTAGGAAAAACTCCCTAGGAAAAACTCCCTAGAAAGGCCAAAAACCTAGGAAGAAACCTAGAGAGGAACCAGGCTATGAGGGGTGGCCAGTCCTCTTCTGGCTGTGCAGGGTGGATATTATAACAGAACATGGTCAAGATGTTAAAATGTTCATAAATGACCAGCATGGTCAGATAATAATAATCATAGTAGTTGTCGAGGGTGCAACAAGCACGTCCGGTGAACAGGTCAGGGTTCCATAGCCGCAGGCAGAACAGTTGAAACTGGAGCAGCAGCACGGCCAGGTGGACTGGGGACAGCAAGGAGTCATCATGCCAGGTAGTCCTGAGGCATGGTCCTAGGGCTCAGGTCCTCCGAGAGAAAGACAGAAAGAGAGAAAGAGAGAATTAGAGAGAGCATATTTAAATTCACACAGGACACCGGATAAGACAAGATAAATACTCCAGATGTAACAGACTGACCATAGCCCCCCGACACATAAACTACTGCAGCATAAATACTGGAGGCTGAGACAGGAGGGATCAGAAGTCACTGTGGCCCCATCCAATGATACCCCCGGACAGGGCCAAACAGGCAGGATATAACCCCACCCACTTTGCCAAAGCACAGCCCCCACACCACTAGAGGGATGTCTCCAACCACCAACTTACCGTCCTAAGACAAGGCCGAGTATAGCCCACAACAATCTCCACCATGGCACAACCCAAGGGGGGGCGCCAACCCAGACAGGAAGACCACGTCAGTGACTCAACCCACTCAAGTGACGCACCCCTCCCATGGATGGCATGGAAGAGCACCAGTAAGCCAGTGACTCAGCCCCTGTAATAGGGTTAGAGGCAGAGAATCACAGTGGAAAGAGGGGAACCGGCAAGGCAGAGACAGCAAGGGCGGTTCATTGCTCCAGCCTTTCCGTTCACCTTCACACTCCTGGACCAGACTATACTTAATCATAGGACCTACTGAAGAGATAAGTCTTCAGTAAAGACTTAAAGGTTGAGACTGAGACTGCGTCTCTCACATTGGTAGGCAGACCATTCCATAAAAATGGAGCTCTATAGGAGAAAGCCCTACCTCCAGCCGTTTGCTTAGAAATTCTAGGGACAATTAGGAGGCCTGCGTCTTGTGACCGTAGCGTACGTGTAGGTATGTACGGCAGGACCAAATCGGAAAGATAGGTAGGAGCAAGCCCATGTAATGCTTTGTAGGTTAGCAGTAAAACCTTGAAATCAGCCCTTGCCTTAACAGGAAGCCAGTGTAGGGAGGCTAGCACTGGAGTAATATGATCAAATTTTTTGGTTCTAGTCAGGATTCTAGCAGCCGTATTTAGCACTAACTGAAGTTTGTTTAGTGCTTTATCCGGGTAGCCGGAAAGTAGAGCATTGCAGTAGTCCAGCCTAGAAGTAACAAAAGAATGGATTAATTTTTCTGCGTCATTTTTGGACAGAAAGTTTCTGATTTTTGCAATGTTACGTAGATGGAAAAAAGCTGTCCTTGAAACAGTCTTGATATGTTCTTCAAAAGAGAGATCAGGGTCCAGAGTAACGCCGAGGTCCTTCACAGTTTTATTTGAGACGACTGTACAACCATCCAGATTAATTGTCAGATACAACAGAAGATCTCTTTGTTTCTTGGGACCTAGAACAAGCATCTCTGTTTTGTCCGAGTTTAAAAGTAGAAAGTTTGCAGCCATCCACTTCTTTATGTCTGAAACACAGGCTTCTAGCGAGGGCAATTTTGGGGCTTCACCATGTTTCATTGAAATGTACAGCTGTGTGTCGTCCGCATAGCAGTGAAATTTAACATTATGTTTTCGAATGACATCCCCAAATATATATAGTGAAAACAATAGTGGTCCTAAAACGGAACCTTGAGGAACACCGAAATGTACAATTGATTTGTCAGAGGACAAACCATTCACAGAGACAAACTGATATCTTTCCGACAGATAAGATCTAAACCAGGCCAGAACTTGTCCATGTAGACCAATTTGGGTTTCCAATCTCTCCAAAAGAATGTGGTGATCGATGGTATCAAAAGCGGCACTAAGATCTAGGAGCACGAGGACAGATGCAGAGCCTCGGTCTGACGTCACTAAAAGGTCATTTACCACCTTCACAAGTGCAGTCTCAGTGCTATGATGGGGTCTAAAACCAGACTGAAGCGTTTCGTATACATTGTTTGTCTTCAGGAAGGCAGTGAGTTGCTGTGCAACAGCTTTTTCTAAAATCGATCATTACAAAAGACGTGTAAAACTACAAAAAATATCCTGTAATACCAGAGACTCAGTTCAACTTTATTTATTTGTATTTATTTATTTAAGGGAAATGAATGAATGAAAGATCAACCAGGTACTGCCTAGTGCCCTGAAGCCCTGTCTCTACTCCCTGTTCACTGACTTGTTGTTTGTTGTCTGCGTTACCAGGTGTTGGAGGCCACCCGCGTCACCCGCAGGAAAAGCAACATGGCGCTGAGGTGGGAGGCGGGGATTTACACTAACGAGGATGGAGAAGAAGAGGAGGAAGAGGAGGAGGAAGAGTAGTCTGTGAATATCAGGGATGGAGGGAGGAGGGGCATAGCAGCAACACAACTACACAGTATTTATTTTACTAAGTATTCTGATCACATGATCTGTCACATGATCTACTGGATGGACCAACCTGGAGCATCAGCCAGCCCTGACGACACTGAAACAGAGAGACCCATGGGATACGGCTGGTTGCCAAAGCGAACGGACAAGTAACCGTGACGACGACAACAGTGTGTTCGGGCAGGTCGTTTTCCAAGGTTCCATTTTGGAATGTTTTGACTTTCTCCAGATAAAAGGAGTGTAAAGGTCAACAAGGATAACAACGATGATCTGCTGTATTGAAGTGGATATTATTGGAGGGTTGATTTGACACAGAGACGTACGCTTGCCAAGTCATCCTTAAATATTAGAGTGGAGTCAGGGAGGATGTCAGACTGAATTGAATCACTGGGAAAAAAAGACTGCATTCCCTACATAGTGCACTAGTTTTAAACAGAGTAGTGAACTAGATAGGGAATAGGGGGACACTTTCTATTGAAGCCCCAGGTTTGACCTTTCTCCAGATTACAGTACAACAGAAAACGATGTTACTGGGACTTGATCCTTGTTGGCGACTGCATGACGATATTTAACCTCATATAATACCAGCATTTCTCTAAAAGCTAAGACAGTGGCGTATAAAAATAGATATTGCTATCACTCTTCATCTTCAGTGATTTAAATGAGTTGATATTTATAAAGCAATAACAATGGAAGTCTTTTCCTCTTTCCTGACGATAATGATGTACTGTAGCCTTGAACCATTCATATGAGCTAGTCTGAAAAGCAGTGCATTCGGCTGTATTTAGACCCCGGGACTTTTTCCACATTTTGTTGCCTTATTATAAAATCCAATACATTTTCTTCCCTTCATTAATCTCCACACTATCCACACCCAATAATGACAAAGCAAAAACTTTTTAAAAATATGTTTTATTTTTCAGCAAATGTATTAAAAATAAAAACTGAAATATCACATTTACATAAGTATTCAGACCCTTTACTCAGTACTTTGTTGAAGCACCTTTGGCAGCGATTACAGTCTTGAGTCTTCTTGGGTATGATGCTACAAGCTTGGCACACCTGTATTTGGGGAGTTTCTCCCATTCTTCTCTGCAGATCCTCTCAAGCTCTGTCAGGTTGGATGGGGAGTGTCGCTGCACAGCTATTTTCAGGTCTCTCCAGAGATGTTCGATCAGGTTCAAGTCCGGGCTCATGTTAGGCCACTCAAGGACATTCAAAGACTTGTCCCGAAGCCACTCCTGCATTGTCTTGGCTGTGTGCTTAGGGTTGTTGTCCTGTTGGAAGGAGAACCTTCGCTCCAGTCTGAGGTCCTGAGTGCTCTTGAGTAGGTTTTCATCAAGGATCTCTCTGTACTTTGCTCCGTTCATCTTTCCCTCGATCCTGACTAATCTCCTAGTCCCTGCCGCTGAAAAACATCCCCACAGCATGATGCTGCCACCACCATGCTTCACCGTAGGGATGGTGCTAGGTTTCCTCCAGATGTGACGCTTGGCATTCAAGCCAAAAAGTTCAATTTTGGTTTCATCAGATTAGATCATCTTGTTTCTCATGGTCTGAGAGTCTTTAGGTGCCTTTTGGCAAACTCCAAGCGGGCTGTCATATGCCTTTTACTGAGGAGTGGCTTCCGTCTGGCCACTCTACCATAAAAGCCTGATTGGTGGAGTGCTGCAGAGATGGTTGTCCTTCTGGAAGGTTCTCCCATCTTCACAGAGGAACTCTGGAGTCTGTCAGAGTGACCATCAGGTTCTTGGTCACCTCCCTGACCAAGGCCCTTCTCCCTCGATTGTTCAGTTTGGCCGGACGGCCAGTTCTAGGAAGAGTCTTGGTGGTTCCAAACTTCTTCCATTTAAGAATGATGGAGGCCACTGTGTTCTTGGGGACCTTCAATGCTCCAGACACTTTTTGGTATCATTCCCCAGATCTGTGCCTCGACACAATCCTGTCTCGGAGCGCTATGGATAATTCCTTCAACCTCATGACTTGGTTTTTGCTCTGACATGCACTGTCAACTGTGGGACCTTATATAGACAGGTGTGTGCCTTTACAAATCATGTCCAATTAATTGAATTTACCACAGGTGGACTCCAATCAAGTTGTAGAAACATCTCAAGGATGATCAATGGAAACAGGATGCACCTGAGCTCAATTTAGAGTCTCATAGCAAAGGGTCTGAATACTGATGTAAATAAGGCATTTCTGTTTTTTTTATATTTAATATATTTACAACAAAAAAATGAAAATAAAATACATAAATATCTAATTTACATAATTATTCACAACCCTGAGGCAATACTTTGTGGAAGTAAATTTGGCAGTGATTACAGCTGTGACTCTTTCTGAGTAAGTCTCTTCGCCCATTATTCTTTTTTAAATTCTTCAAGCTCTGTCAAGTTGATTGTTGATCATTGCTCTCCCAGTGTCTGCTGGAAAGCAAAATGAATCAGGTTTTCCTCTAGGATTTTGCCTGTGCTTTTTTTTCTACAAAAAAACTCCTTAGTCCTTGCCAATGACAAGCATACCCATAACATGATGCAGCCACCATTGTGCTTGAAGATATGAAAAGTGATGTGTTGGATTTGCCCCAAACATAACGCTTTGTATTCAGAACAGAAAGTTCATTTCTTTGCCACATTTTTGCCAGTTTTACTTAAGTGCCTTGTTGCAAACAGGATGCACGTTTTGAAATATTTTCATTCGGTACTAGCTTCCTTCTTTTCACTCTGTCATTTAGGTTAGTATTGTGGAGTAGCTACAATATTGTTGATCCATCCTCAGTTTTCTCCTATCACAGCCATTAAACTCTGTAACTGTTTTAGAGTCACCATTGGCCTCATGGTGAAATCCCTGAGCTGTTTCCTTCCTCTCCAGCAACTGAGTTAGGAAGGACGCATGCATCTTTGTAGTGACTGGGTGTATTGATACACCATCCGAAGCCTAATTAATAACTTCACAATGCTTTTTTATTACATTTTTTTACACATCTAACAATAGGGGCCCTTCTTATTGAGGCATTGAATCACCTCCCTGGTCTTTGTGGTTGAATCTGTGCCTGAAATTCACTACTCGATTAAGGGTCCTTACAGATAATTGTATGTGTTGGGTACAGAGATGGGGTAGTTATTAAGAAATCATGTTAATCAGTATTATTTGAACACTGAACTTATTACACAATTTGTTAAGCACATTTTTACTCCTGAACATATTCAGGCTTACCATAACAAAGGGGTTGAATAGATATTTACTCAAGACATTTCATATTTCATTCATTTAAAAAATGTTCTACAAACATAATTCATGTATTGCGTGTAGGCCAGTGACAGGCCAGTGACACAACATCTCAATCCATTTTAAATTCAGTCTGTAACAACAACAAAATGTGGAAAAAGTCAAGGTGTGTAAATACTTTCTGAAGGCAGTGTACAATACAACAATAGAAATAGAATGAACTACTATGGGGACACTCAAAATGGCCGCCCATTATGGCATCATTCTAATTCTATGGATGCGACACAATACATGTCGGGGGAGATTTATTTCTAGAATAACACTGTTCAAAGCAGTAATCATTCTACTGGTTTCCAAACTGTCTGTGTGTCGTAGTATTTCAATGTCAGATATTTTTTATTTTTTATTTTTTTAATCCTCTGATCATTTATTTTGTACTTATATTGGCATTGCTTGTTTAATTGCTCTTTTCTCTGATGTAAGCAGTTTTGAAGTTTAAAATAATGAAATAGGATGGGTGTGTATTTGATCTCTCTAGAAGAAATGTTCTTATGTTTGCTTCTGGTGTGCTGGGGAATATTGCAATAATATCTCTGCAAATTGTTTAAGTCTTGACCTCGCCTCTAGACCTAACCTCTAGACCTCGCCAGCTAAGGGAAAGAATTATGAGAGTTATGTTGTTTTTTTAAAATATTTTTTTAATGCTTTTTGGAGATAACACCATTATGATACAAAACAATGTATTGGAGGTGTTAGATTGGGTCAAGGACCACACACTTTCAAAGCACTACAATCTATTGACGTCAAAAGAGATATTTTGCATGATAAAAATATAACACGTTTTTTTTAATATCCAATATTATATCTTTTAAGGGGGACATCTTTTTCATTACACATTTAAGTATTTTTCTAAACGTGGAGACATCCAATAGCTCTATGTCCAGCTCTATGTCCAGTTCTATGTACAGCTCTATGTCCAGTTCTATGTCCAGCTCTATGTCCAGCTCTATGTCCAGCTCTATGTCCAGCTCTATGTTATAAGTCAAGCTCTACTGTAGGTCTAGTTCTTTCATAGCAAATTTATAACAAGACATAGAAGTATTAACTTCTCTAAATGGACTGGATGAACAGCACTAAAACCAGAGATGATAAAACAATGGATCGGATAACAATCATGCTGTTATTGACCGACAGACACTACTACAACAAAAGGAACATGTTTTTTTTTTGTTTTCCTTAGTGGATGTTGTTCTCCTAAATGAGGGCCCTACCAGTTCTACCGTCCCACAAACCAGGATCTGAGAACTGTTTAGAGAAGTAGGCCATGTACTGTGGCCCTCCAAGCCCACAGAACGTTCTAGGCATGCTCCAAGTCCGTTCATCTCCCTGACAAAGCACAGGGTCCGCGATCCAAATGACTCCCTATTCCCTAGATAGTGCTCAGGCCCTGGTCAAAGGAAGTGCACTATACAGAGAATAGGGTGTCATTTGGAATGTATCCACAATCAAGAAAATTATTTTTGTGTTTCTTATTGTTTTCTAGAAAATTGAAGTCTTTTTTTTTTTTACATTGAAAAGTATCACTATTGTGTTTCATGGGATATCACTATTGTGTTTCATGGGTATTGTGTTTCATGGGTATTGTGTTTCATGAGATATCACTATTGTTTTTCATGGGTATTGTGTTTCATGGGATATCACTATTGTTTTTCATGGGTATTGTGTTTCATGGGATAACACTATTGTTTATCATGCTTTGATTGGATGTTTCTGCTTAAGTCTGACGACACATGGGTGTCTCTCTGATTCTAATGTGAATGTGGAGACAGTGTTAACTGAGTGACAGTGTTAACTGACAGTATTCTGCTTGCCTTGGTGGAGAGTGAGAGAGGGAAGAGAGCGAGAGAAGGGTGAGAGAGAGAGGAGGGGAGAGAGAGAGGGAAGAGAGTGAGAGAAGGGTGAGAGAGAGAGAGGAGGGGAGAGTGAGAGAGGGAAGAGAGCGAGAGAAGGGTGAGAGAGAGAGGAGGGGAGAGAGAGAGGGAAGAGAGTGAGAGAAGGGTGAGAGAGAGAGAGGAGGGGAGAGTGAGAGAGGGAAGAGAGCGAGAGAAGGGTGAGAGAGAGAGGAGGGGAGAGTGAGAGAGGGAAGAGCGAGAGAGAGAGGAGGGGAGAGTGAGAGAGGGAAGAGAGCGAGAGAAGGGTGAGAGAGAGAGGAGGGGAGAGTGAGAGAGGGAAGAGAGCGAGAGAAGGGTGAGAGAGAGAGAGGAGAGGGAAAGAGCATTAATAGATTGACTTAAACTTCCTAAGATTGTCAGGGAAATTGAACTGAGATTGACCCGTGAACGAGGAAGTGGAACATAGTACAGTACATAATCACGCTAATCAGTGATTGGCTGATGATAGGCAGAGGGCAGTTATTACTGAAAGGCAGTGTTGATAGTTTGACATGATGAACAGGCAGACATGGTTTTTCTATCTGAAAATAATAAATTTTAACTCACAAAAGTAGAGTTTGTTTTTAATCGCCTGGTAGCTTTGATGTGTATGGGAGACTTTTTTTTTTTTTTTGCAGTGGAAAATACACTAAAGGAAAATAGTTATCCTGAGGCCTGTATTTAAATAGGGGCGTGTACAGTCATCTAAACAAGCTGTGTGTGTGTGTGTGTGTGTGTGTGTGTGTGTGTGTGCATTTGTAAGAGCGTTTGAGTGCACGTGCGTGAGTTCGAGCACGTGTGTGTGTGTGTGTGTGTGTGTGTGTGTGTGTGTGTGTGTGTGTGTGTGTGTGTGTGTGTGTGTGTGTGTGTGTGTGTGTGTGTGTGCGTTTGTAAGAGCGTTTGAGTGCACGTGCGTGAGTTCGAGCACGTGTGTGTGTGTGTGTGTGTGTGTGTGTGTGTGTGAGACGGTTCTCAGGATGGTAATAAATCCACAACAGATAAATATGCAAAGTCAAGGTTATCAACAGGAGTGTCTGCTTTCCTAGCTTCACATCACAATGCTAGTTGATTAGCGTAAGGCTAAATGTATACTGTGTCTGCTATTGCCATATATGTCTTTAAAATGTACAGGTTTCTCTTAATATGACAATGCTTCTTGGGCGTATGATACAGAAATAGCACAAATCCTATAATTACATCAAGCTGAATTTGGTCTCGTAAACTTGAAAAGAAAGTAGTAATTTCTTGAATTAGTAAATGAGTAATCATATTTTATATTTGGTTGGATAATGCAGTTTGCCATGAGTGAATATTAAACCATTTAAGGGTTAGGGTCAGGACACAAATGAGGAAGTAGCAGACGAGCAATAACACACTATACAGTAATAACACACTATACAAGTGTTAAAATATTGGTGTTGTGGTTAAAAGGGTTATGAATGTTATATCTGAGTGTTGATTCTAGTGGGGTTAACACCAGTGGTATATCTGAGTGTTGATTCTAGTGGATTTAACACCAGTGGTATATCTGAGTGTTGATTCTAGTGGGGTTAACACCAGTGGTATATCTGAGTGTTGATTCTAGTGGGGTTAAAACCAGTGGTATATCTGAGTGTTGATTCTAGTGGGGTTAACACCAGTGTTATATTTGAGTGTTGATTCTAGTGACGTTAACACCAGTGGTATATCTGAGTGTTGATTCTAGTGGATTTAACACCAGTGGTATATCTGAGTGTTGATTCTAGTGGGGTTAACACCAGTGGTATATCTGAGTGTTGATTCTAGTGGATTTAACATCAGTGGTATATCTGAGTGTTGATTCTAGTGGGGTTAACACCAGTGGTATATCTGAGTGTTGATTCTAGTGGGGTTAACACCAGTGTTATATTTGAGTGTTGATTCTAGTGACGTTAACACCAGTGGTATATCTGAGTGTTGATTCTAGTGGATTTAACACCAGTGGTATATCTGAGTGTTGATTAAGATGGCTTTATTTATCGTTATAACCGCAAAAGGCGTTGCTATACTATTTTACCGTATATACCACCATCCAAAGTGGAGAGGCCCATGGTTGAGGCTCTGTAGGTTACATCGTGGAGTAGACCCTACTGGGAGGGGGAATAGGTTACCCAGTGGAATAGACCCTACTGGGAGGGGGAATAGGTTACCCAGTGGAGTAGACCCTACTGGGAGGGGGAATAGGTTACCCAGTGGAGTAGACCCTACTGGGAGGGGGAATAGGAGGGGGAATAGGTTACCCAGTGGAATAGACCCTACTGGGAGGGGGAATAGGTTACCCAGTGGAATAGACCCTACTGGGAGGGGGAATAGGTTACCCAGTGGAGTAGACCCTACTGGGAGGGGGAATAGGAGGAGGAATAGGTTACCCAGTGGAATAGACCCTACTGGGAGGGGGAATAGGTTACCCAGTGGAGTAGACCCTACTGGGAGGGGGAATAGGAGGGGGAATAGGTTACCCAGTGGAATAGACCCTACTGGGAGGGGGAATAGGTTACCCAGTGGAGTAGACCCTACTGAGAGGGGGAATAGGAGGGGGAATAGGTTACCCAGTGGAGTAGACCCTACTGGGAGGGGGAATAGGAGGGGGAATAGGTTACCCAGTGGAGTAGACCCTACTGGGAGGGGGAATAGGAGGGGGAATAGGTTATACTGTGGAGTAGACCCTACTGAGAGGGGGAATAGGAGGGGGAATAGGTTACCCAGTGGAATAGACCCTACTGAGAGGGGGAATAGGAGGGGGAATAGGTTATACTGTGGAGTAGACCCTACTGGGAGGGGGAATAGGAGGGGGAATAGGTTATCCAGTGGAGTAGACCCTACTGGTAGGGGGAATAGGAGGGGAAATAGGTTATACTGTGGAGTAGACCCTACTGAGAGGGGGAATAGGAGGGGGAATAGGTTATACTGTAGAATAGACCCTACTGGGAGGGGGAATAGGAGGGGGAATAGGTTACCCAGTGGAATAGACCCTACTGGGAGGGGGAATAGGAGGGGGAATAGGTTATACTGTGGAGTAGACCCTACTGGGAGGGGGAATAGGAGGGGGAATAGGTTACCCAGTGGAGTAGACCCTACTGGTAGGGGGAATAGGAGGGGGAATAGGTTATACTGTGGAGTCGACCCTACTGAGAGGGGGAATAGGAGGGGGAATAGGTTACCCAGTGGAGTAGACCCTACTGGGAGGGGGAATAGGTTACCCAGTGGAATAGACCCTACTGGGAGGGGGAATAGGTTACCCAGTGGAGTAGACCCTACTGAGAGGGGGAATAGGAGGGGGAATAGGTTACCCAGTGGAGTAGACCCTACTGGGAGGGGGAATAGGAGGGGGAATAGGTTATACTGTGGAATAGACCCTACTGGGAGGGGGAATAGGAGGGGGAATAGGTTACCCAGTGGAATAGACCCTACTGGGAAGGGGAATAGGTTACCCAGTGGAGTAGACCCTACTGGGAGGGGGAATAGGAGGGGGAATAGGTTACCCAGTGGAATAGACCCTACTGGGAAGGGGAATAGGTTACCCAGTGGAGTAGACCCTACTGGGAGGGGGAATAGGAGGGGGAATAGGTTACCCAGTGGAATAGACCCTACTGGGAGGGGGAATAGGTTACCCAGTGGAGTAGACCCTACTGGGAGGGGGAATAGGTTACCCAGTGGAATAGACCCTACTGGGAGGGGGAATAGGTTACCCAGTGGAATAGACCCTACTGGGAGGGGGAATAGGAGGGGGAATAGGTTACCCAGTGGAATAGACCCTACTGAGAGGGGGAATAGGAGGGGGAATAGGTTACCCAGTGGAATAGACCCTACTGAGAGGGGGAATAGCTGATGTGATGAAGAAGCAATGTAAAGCCCTACCTATGTTTATATTTTAACCACTTGTATGTTCATATTCTGCTTCTGTTGGTTTATATAGTGGGCTACAGCTATATCATTATTTTCTCATTAAAAAGAAAATCTGTAATTTTGTGACTAATTCTCTATTATTATTGAATTGATTATGCAGCTGATCGGTTTCCCTGTTGGAGTCATTTTAGTCTTTCATGACCTAATAAAATATTGTCACTGTTAACACTCACACTGATTCACCTCACACACACACTGATTCACCTCACACACACACCGATTCACCTCCCACACACACTGATTCACCTCACACACACACCGATTCACCTCACACTCAGTCTGATTCACCTCACACTCACACTGATTCACCTCACACACACACTGATTCACCTCACACACACACTGATTCACCTCCCACACACACTGATTCACCTCACACACACACCGATTCACCTCACACACACACCGATTCACCTCCCACACACACTGATTCACCTCACACACACACCGATTCACCTCCGACACACACTGATTCACCTCACACACACACCGATTCACCTCACACTCAGTCTGATTCACCTCACACTCACACTGATTCACCTCACACACACACACTGATTCACCTCACACACACACCGATTCACCTCACACACACACTGATTCACCTCACACTGATTCACCTCTCACACTCACACCGATTCACCTCACACTCACACTGATTCACCTCCCTCATACTGATTCACCTCACACACACACTGATTCACCTCACACACACACTGATTCACCTCTCACACTCACACCGATTCACCTCACACCGATTCACCTCACACACACACTGATTCACCTCCAACACACACTGATTCACCTCACACAGACACTGATTCACCTCACACACACACCGATTCACCTCCCACACACACTGATTCACCTCCCACACACACTGATTCACCTCTCACACACTGATTCACCTCTCACACACACACTGATTCACCTCACACACACTGACTCACCTCACACACACACTGACTCACCTCACACACACACACCGATTCACCTCTCACTCACACTGATTCACCTCCCACTCATTTTACATTTACATTTTAGTCATTTAGCAGACGCTCTTATCCAGAGCGACTTACAAATTGGTGCATTCACCTATAATATCCAGTGGAACAACCACTTTACAATAGTGCATCTAAATCTTTTAAGGGGGGGGTTAGAAGGATTACTTTATCCTATCCCAGGTATTCCTTGAAGAGGTGGGGTTTCAGGTGTCTCCGGAAGGTGGTGATTGACTCCGCTGTCCTGGCGTCGTGAGGGAGCTTGTTCCACCATTGGGGTGCCAGAGCAGCGAACAGTTTTGACTGGGCTGAGCGGGAACTGTGCTTCCTCAGAGGTAGGGAGGCGAGCAGGCCAGAGGTGGATGAACGGAGTGCCCTTGTTTGGGTGTAGGGCCTGATCAGAGCCTGAAGGTACGGAGGTGCCGTTCCCCTCACAGCTCCGTAGGCAAGCACCATGGTCTTGTAGCGGATGCGAGCTTCGACTGGAAGCCAGTGGAGAGAGCGGAGGAGCGGGGTGACGTGAGAGAACTTGGGAAGGTTGAACACCAGACGGGCTGCGGCGTTCTGGATGAGTTGTAGGGGTTTAATGGCACAGGCAGGGAGCCCAGCCAACAGCGAGTTGCAATAATCCAGACTGGAGATGACAAATGCCTGGATTAGGACCTGCGCCGCTTCCTGTGTGAGGCAGGGTCGTACTCTGCGAATGTTGTAGAGCATGAACCTACAGGATCGGGTCACCGCCTTGATGTTGGTGGAGAACGACAGGGTGTTGTCCAGGGTCACTCCAAGGCTCTTAGCACTCTGGGAGGAGGACACAAGGGAGTTGTCAACCGTGATGGCGAGATCATGGAACGGGCAGTCCGTCCCCGGGAGGAAGAGCAGCTCCGTCTTGCCGAGGTTCAGCTTGAGGTGGTGATCCGTCATCCACACTGATATGTCTGCCAGACATGCAGAGATGCGATTCGCCACCTGGTTGTCAGAAGGGGGAAAGGAGAAGATTAATTGTGTGTCATCTGCATAACAATGATATGAGAGACCATGTGAGGATATGACAGAGCCAAGTGACTTGGTGTATAGCGAGAATAGGAGTGGGCCAAGAACAGAGCCCTGGGGGACACCAGTGGTGAGAGCACGTGGTGCGGAGACAGATTCTCGCCACGCCACCTGGTAGGAGCGACCTGTCAGGTAGGACGCAATCCAAGCGTGCGCGGTGCCGGAGATGCCCAGCTCGGAGAGGGTGGAGAGGAGGATCTGATGGTTCACGGTATCAAAGGCAGCAGATAGGTCTAGAAGGATGAGAGCAGAGGAGAGAGAGTTAGCTTTAGCAGTGCGGAGAGCCTCCGTGACACAGAGAAGAGCAGTCTCAGTTGAATGCCCAGTCTTGAAACCTGACTGATTAGGATCAAGAAGGTCATTCTGAGAGAGATAGCAAGAGAGCTGGCCAAGGACGGCGCGTTCAAGAGTTTTGGAGAGAAAGGAAAGAAGGGATACTGGTCTGTAGTTGTTGACATCGGAGGGATCGAGTGTAGGTTTTTTCAGAAGGGGTGCAACTCTCGCTCTCTTGAAGACGGAAGGGACGTAGCCAGCGGTCAAGGATGCGTTGATGAGCGAGGTGAGGTAGGGGAGAAGGTCTCCGGAAATGGTCTGGAGAAGAGAGGAGGGGATAGGGTCAAGTGGGCAGGTTGTTGGGCGGCCGGCCGTCACAAGACGCGAGATTTCATCTGGAGAGAGAGGGGAGAAAGAGGTCAAAGCACAGGGTAGGGCAGTGTGAGCAGGACCAGCAGTGTCGTTTGACTTAGCAAACGAGGATCGGATGTCGTCAACCTTCTTTTCAAAATGGTTGACGAAGTCATCCGCAGAGATGGAGGAGGGGGGGGGGAGGGGGAGGAGGATTCAGGAGGGAGGAGAAGGTAGCAAAGAGCTTCCTAGGGTTAGAGGCAGATGCTTGGAGTTTAGAGTGGTAGAAAGTGGCTTTAGCAGCAGAGACAGAAGAGGAAAATGTAGAGAGGAGGGAGTGAAAGGATGCCAGGTCCGCAGGGAGGCGAGTTTTCCTCCATTTCCGCTCGGCTGCCCGGAGCCCTGTTCTGTGAGCTCGCAGTGAGTCGTCGAGCCACGGAGCAGGAGGGGAGGACCGAGCCGGCCTGGAGGATAGGGGACAGAGGAAATCAAAGGATGCAGAGAGGGAGGAGAGGAGGGTTGAGGAGGCAGAATCAGGAGATAGGTTGGAGAAGGTTTGAGCAGAGGGAAGAGATGATAGGATGGAAGAGGAGAGAGTAGCGGGAGAGAGAGAGCGAAGGTTGGGACGGCGCAATACCATCCGAGTAGGGGGAGAGTGAGAAGTGTTGGATGAGAGCGAGAGGGAAAAGGATACAAGGTAGTGGTCGGAGACTTGGAGGGGAGTTGCAATGAGATTAGTGGAAGAACAGCATCTAGTAAAGATGAGGTCAAGCGTATTGCCTGCCTTGTGAGTAGGGGGGGAAGGTGAGAGGGTGAGGTCGAAAGAGGAGAGGAGTGGAAAGAAGGAGGCAGAGAGGAATGAGTCGAAGGTAGACGTGGGGAGGTTAAAGTCACCCAGAACTGTGAGAGGTGAGCCATCCTCAGGAAAGGAACTTGTCAAGCTCATTGATGAACTCTCCAAGGGAACCTGGAGGGCGATAAATGATAAGGATGTTAAGCTTGAAAGGGCTGGTAACTGTGACAGCATGGAATTCAAATGAGGAGATAGACAGATGGGTCAGAGGAGAAAGAGAGAATGTCCACTTGGGAGAGATGAGGATTCCAGTGCCACCACCCCGCTGGCTCGATGCTCTAGGGGTATGCGAGAACACGTAGTCAGACGAGGAGAGAGCAGTAGGAGTAGCAGTGTTATCTGTGGTGATCCATGTTTCCGTCAGCGCCAGGAAGTCTAGGGACTGGAGGGTAGCATAGGCTGAGATGAACTCAGCCTTGTTGGCCGCAGACCGGCAGTTCCAGAGGCTGCCGGAGACCTGGAACTCCACGTGGGTCGTGCGCGCTGGGACCAGCAGGTTAGAGTGGCAGCGGCCACGCGGTGTGGAGCGTTTGAATGGCCTGTGCAGAGGAGAGAGAACAGGGATAGGCAAACACATAGTAGACAAGCTACAGAAGAGGCTACGCTAATGCAAATGAGATTGGAGTGACAAGTGGACTACACGTCTCGAATGTTCAGGAAGTTAAGCTTACGTTGCAAAAATGTTATTGACTAAAATGATACAGTACTGCTGGCTGGTGGAGTAGGCTAGCTAGCAGTGGCTGCGTTGTTGACTTTGAACGTGTAGCTGGCTAGGTAACCTCGGTAGTTTCAGTACTACACCTTGTCATGATACAAAGCAACTTTGTAGCTAGCTAGCTAACATAACACTAATCAAGACGTTCCTTGTAGTGTATTAAGTTTCAACAATGCTGCTCGTCGGTAATAGTTGGCTAGTTGGCTAGGTTAGGAAAAATGGCGTCGCGGGGGACGGAAATAGCTGGCTAGCTAACCTCGATGGCTGGCTAGCTAACAATTATCAATTAACAATTATCAAGCTATGACAAAGACAACTAGGTAGCTAGCTAGGTAACACTGCACTAGTCAAATCGTTCCGTTGTAAAGTATTAGTAACTACAGCGCTGCTAGTCGGTAACGGTTGGCTAGCTGGCAGTGGGTTAATGATGACTAGGTGTGTTGAGTAAGTCTGGCGCCGCGTCGCGGCTGGCTAGCACACCTCGATAATACTCAAACTCAAACTACACAATTATCTTAGATACAGAGACAGCAAAGACAACTATGTAGCTGGCTAACTAACACTAACGCCACACTAATCAAGTCGTTGCGTTGTAATGTAATAGTTTCTGCGGTGCTGCTAGTCGGTAGAAGTTGGCTAGCTAACAGTGATGACTAGCTAGCTAGCAGCTAGCAGTGTTGACTACGTTAGGAGGACGAAGATAGCTAGCCTCGATAATTACTCAGTTACTTTAAACTACACAATTATCTTTGATACAAAGACGGCTATGTAGCTAGCTAAGAAGAATTGCTCAGATGAAACAAATCAAGCCGTTGTAATGTAGCGAAGTGTAATATTACCTGTGGAGCGAAGCGTGGTGCGACTGCTCGCTCCAAACCGGAAGTCCTTGATGACACTGATTCACCTCACACTCACACTGATTCACCTCACACTCACACTGATTCACCTCTCACACACACTGATTCACCTCACACACACACTGATTCACCTCCCTCATACTGATTCACCTCCCACACACACTGATTCACCTCACACTGATTCACCTCTCACACTCACACCGATTCACCTCACACACACACACACACACACACACACACACACACACACACACACACTGATTCACCTCACACACACACTGATTCACCCCACACACACACTGATTCACCTCACACACACACTGATTCACCTCACACACACACTGATTCACCTCACACACACACACACACTGATTCACCTCACACACACACTGATTCACCCCACACACACACACTGATTCACCTCACACACACACTGATTCACCTCTCACACGCACTGATTCACCTCTCACACGCACTGATTCACCTCACACACACTGATTCACCTCTCACTCACACTGATTCACCTCACACTCACACTGATTCACCTCTCACACACACTGATTCACCTCACACACACACTGATTCACCTCCCTCATACTGATTCACCTCCCACACACACTGATTCACCTCACACTGATTCACCTCTCACACTCACACCGATTCACCTCACACACACACACACACACACACACACACACACACACACACACACACACTGATTCACCTCACACACACACTGATTCACCCCACACACACACTGATTCACCTCACACACACACTGATTCACCTCACACACACACTGATTCACCTCACACACACACACACACTGATTCACCTCACACACACACTGATTCACCCCACACACACACACTGATTCACCTCACACACACACTGATTCACCTCACACACACACTGATTCACCTCTCACACGCACTGATTCACCTCACACACACTGATTCACC
This sequence comes from Salmo salar, assembly GCF_965601325.2. Lineage (NCBI taxonomy): Eukaryota > Metazoa > Chordata > Actinopteri > Salmoniformes > Salmonidae > Salmo > Salmo salar. Next base: position 182,537,633 of record NC_138291.1, on the reverse strand, counting down.
TCTCACTCACACTGATTCACCTCACACACACTGATTCACCTCACACACACACTGATTCACCTCCCACACACACTGATTCACCTCCCACACACACTGATTCACCTCCCACACACACTGATTCACCTCCCACACACACTGATTCACCTCTCACTCACACTGATTCACCTCTCACACACAATGATTCACCTCACACACACTGATTCACCTCACACACACTGATTCACCTCACACTCACACTGATTCACCTCACACTCACACTGATTCACCTCACACTCACACTGATTCACCTCCCTCATACTGATTCACCTCACACACACACTGATTCACCTCTCACTCACACTGATTCACCTCCCACACACACACTGATTCACCTCACACTCACACTGATTCACCTCCCTCATACTGATTCACCTCACACACACACTGATTCACCTCTCACTCACACTGATTCACCTCCCACACACACACTGATTCACCTCCCACACACACTGATTCACCTCTCACTCAACTCCAATCGGAAATTGACAATCTTTCCACTAAACAAACAGATCAGCTTCTGTTTAAGTCGAGGTAGACATTTTATGGACACGGAGAGAAAGCTGGCAAGTTATTATGGGGCGGCAGGTAGCCTAGTGGGTAGAGTGTTGGTGTCACAGCTGTCGTCATGGAGAGAAGAAGACCAAGGTGCAGCGGAGTTAGTGTTCATGATTTAATTTAAAAATAGAACACTGGAACACTACAAAACAAGAAAACACCGACAGCTCAACAGTACTGACAGCATAACACACTGAACAGAAACAATTACCCACAACCCCAAGGAAAAACACACACTACTATATAGGACTCCCAATCAAAGGCAACTCAACACACCTGCCTTCAATTGGGAGTCCAACCCCAATTAACTAACACATAACACAAAACTCTGCCACGTCCTGACCAAAACTAATACAATTACGCCCTCTGCTGCTCAGGACGTGACAGCTGGACTTGTAACCGAAAGGTTGCAAGATTGAATCCCCGAGCTGACAATGTTAAAAATCTGTCGTTCTGCCCCTGAACAAGACAGTTAACCCTAGGCCGTTATTGAAAATAAGAATTTGTTCTTAACTGACTTGCCTGGTTAAATAAAGGTAAAATAAAAATATATATTTCACCAGCTTTGACAATCCACTGCTAGCAGCACCATACCTGAAATCTGTGTTGCAGCTGATTTAACTTCTACCAATCCCAAAGAAATCAACAATCAATTTAAGCAATTCTACTCTGCTCTTTACTCGTCAGAGGCTCTTCCTGACATCTCATATGCATGCACTTCTAGACAATCTGAACATCCCCTGTCTCAATTCAGATGAACAAACCAACATGGATGCTTCAATAAGTGATGATGAAGCTACTCGGGCAATCCAGTCCATGCAGAGGGGTAAAGCCCCTGGGCCTGATGGCTTCTCTATATAAAGTATTCTCCTTTAAACTATCCCCTATCCTCAGGCTCAATGTACAATGAAATATTTTCTAATCAGAAACTGCCCCAGATACTTACCCAGGCAACTATTTGCTTAAAAAGAACAAGAATCCTTTAGACTGTGGCTCATACCGCCATATAAGCCTTTTGTGCTGCGATTATAAAATTCTCACTGAGGTCCTCTGGCGCCATTTCGACCCCCTGTGGAGTCTATACCCTCTCTCTAACCCTGTGGAGTCTATACCCTCTCTCTAACCCTGTGGAGTCTCTACCCTCTCTCTAACCCTGTGGAGTCTATACCCTCTCTCTAACCCTGTGGAGTCTATACCCTCTCTCTAACCCTGTGGAGTCTCTACTCTCTAACCCTGTGGAGTCTCTACCCTCTCTCTAACCCTGTGGAGTCTCTACCCTCTCTCTAACCCTGTGGAGTCTATTCCCTCTCTCTAAACCTGTGGAGTCTCTACCCCCTCTCTAACCCTGTGGAGTCTCTACCCCCTCTCTAACCCTGTGGAGTCTATACCCTCTCTCTAACCCTGTGGAGTCTATACCCCCTCTCTAACCCCGTGGAGTCTATACCCTCTCTCTAACCCTGTGGAGTCTCTACCCTCTCTCTAACCCTGTGGAGTCTCTACCCTCTCTCTAACCCTGTGGAGTCTCTACCCTCTCTCTAACCCTGTGGAGTCTATACCCTCTCTCTAACCCTGTGGAGTCTCTACCCTCTCTCTAACCCTGTGGAGTCTATTCCCTCTCTCTAACCCTGTGGAGTCTCTACCCTCTCTCTAACCCTGTGGAGTCTATACCCTCTCTCTAACCCTGTGGAGTCTCTACCCTCTCTCTAACCCTGTGGAGTCCATACCCTCTCTCTAACCCTGTGGAATCTCTACCCTCTCTCTAACCCTGTGGAGTCTATTCCCTCTCTCTAACCCTGTGGAGTCTATTCCCTCTCTCTAACCCTGTGGAGTCTATACCCTCTCTCTAACCCTGTGGAGTCTCTACCCTCTCTCTAACCCTGTGGAGTCTATACCCTCTCTCTAACCCTGTGGAGTCTCTACCCTCTCTCGAACCCTGTGGAGTCTCTACCCTCTCTCTAACCCTGTGGAGTCTCTACCCTCTCTCTAACCCTGTGGAGTCTCTACCCTCTCTCTAACCCTGTGGAGTCTCTACCCTCTCTCTAACCCTGTGGAGTCTATACCCTCTCTCTAACCCTGTGGAGTCTCTACTCTCTAACCCTGTGGAGTCTATACCCTCTCTCTAACCCTGAGGAGTCTCTACCCTCTCTCTAACCCTGTGGAGTCTCTACCCTCTCTCTAACCCTGTGGAGTCTATACCCTCTCTCTAACCCTGTGGAGTCTCTACCCTCTCTCGAACCCTGTGGAGTCTCTACCCTCTCTCTAACCCTGTGGAGTCTCTACCCTCTCTCTAACCCTGTGGAGTCTCTACCCTCTCTCTAACCCTGTGGAGTCTCTACCCTCTCTCTAACCCTGTGGAGTCTATACCCTCTCTCTAACCCTGTGGAGTCTCTACTCTCTAACCCTGTGGAGTCTATACCCTCTCTCTAACCCTGAGGAGTCTCTACCCTCTCTCTAACCCTGTGGAGTCTACACCCTCTCTCTAACCCTGTAGAGTCTCTACCCTCTCTATAACCCTGTGGAGTCTCTACCCTCTCTCTAACCCTATGGAGTCTCTACCCTCTCTCTAACCCTGTGGAGTCTATACCCTCTCTCTAACCCTGTGGAGTCTACACCCTCTCTCTAACCCTGTGGAGTCTATACCCTCTCTCTAACCCTGTGGAGTCTCTACTCTCTAACCCTGTGGAGTCTCTACCCTCTCTCTAACCCTGTGGAGTCTCTACCCTCTCTCTAACCCTGTGGAGTCTATTCCCTCTCTCTAAACCTGTGGAGTCTCTACCCCCTCTCTAACCCTGTGGAGTCTCTACCCCCTCTCTAACCCTGTGGAGTCTATACCCTCTCTCTAACCCTGTGGAGTCTATACCCCCTCTCTAACCCCGTGGAGTCTATACCCTCTCTCTAACCCTGTGGAGTCTCTACCCTCTCTCTAACCCTGTGGAGTCTCTACCCTCTCTCTAACCCTGTGGAGTCTCTACCCTCTCTCTAACCCTGTGGAGTCTATACCCTCTCTCTAACCCTGTGGAGTCTCTACCCTCTCTCTAACCCTGTGGAGTCTATTCCCTCTCTCTAACCCTGTGGAGTCTCTACCCTCTCTCTAACCCTGTGGAGTCTATACCCTCTCTCTAACCCTGTGGAGTCTCTACCCTCTCTCTAACCCTGTGGAGTCCATACCCTCTCTCTAACCCTGTGGAATCTCTACCCTCTCTCTAACCCTGTGGAGTCTATTCCCTCTCTCTAACCCTGTGGAGTCTATTCCCTCTCTCTAACCCTGTGGAGTCTATACCCTCTCTCTAACCCTGTGGAGTCTCTACCCTCTCTCTAACCCTGTGGAGTCTATACCCTCTCTCTAACCCTGTGGAGTCTCTACCCTCTCTCGAACCCTGTGGAGTCTCTACCCTCTCTCTAACCCTGTGGAGTCTCTACCCTCTCTCTAACCCTGTGGAGTCTCTACCCTCTCTCTAACCCTGTGGAGTCTCTACCCTCTCTCTAACCCTGTGGAGTCTATACCCTCTCTCTAACCCTGTGGAGTCTCTACTCTCTAACCCTGTGGAGTCTATACCCTCTCTCTAACCCTGAGGAGTCTCTACCCTCTCTCTAACCCTGTGGAGTCTCTACCCTCTCTCTAACCCTGTGGAGTCTATACCCTCTCTCTAACCCTGTGGAGTCTCTACCCTCTCTCGAACCCTGTGGAGTCTCTACCCTCTCTCTAACCCTGTGGAGTCTCTACCCTCTCTCTAACCCTGTGGAGTCTCTACCCTCTCTCTAACCCTGTGGAGTCTCTACCCTCTCTCTAACCCTGTGGAGTCTATACCCTCTCTCTAACCCTGTGGAGTCTCTACTCTCTAACCCTGTGGAGTCTATACCCTCTCTCTAACCCTGAGGAGTCTCTACCCTCTCTCTAACCCTGTGGAGTCTACACCCTCTCTCTAACCCTGTAGAGTCTCTACCCTCTCTATAACCCTGTGGAGTCTCTACCCTCTCTCTAACCCTATGGAGTCTCTACCCTCTCTCTAACCCTGTGGAGTCTATACCCTCTCTCTAACCCTGTGGAGTCTACACCCTCTCTCTAACCCTGTGGAGTCTATTCCCTCTCTCTAACCCTGTGGAGTCTATTCCCTCTGTCTAACCCTGTGGAGTCTATACCCTCTCTCTAACCCTGTGGAGTCTCTACCCTCTCTCTAACCCTGTGGAGTCTCTACCCTCTCTCTAACCCTGTGGAGTCTCTACCCTCTCTCTAACCCTGTGGAGTCTATACCCTCTCTCTAACCCTGTGGAGTCTATACCCTCTCTCTAACCCTGTGAAGTCTCTACCCTCTCTCTAACCTCAGGAGTCTATACCCTCTCTCTAACCCTGTGGAGTCTCTACTCTCTAACCCTGTGGAGTCTATACCCTCTCTCTAACCCTGAGGAGTCTCTACCCTCTCTCTAACCCTGTGGAGTCTACACCCTCTCTCTAACCCTGTGGAGTCTACTCCCTCTCTCTAACCCTGTGGAGTCTCTACCCTCTCTCTAACCCTGTGGAGTCTACACCCTCTCTCTAACCCTGTGGAGTCTCTACCCCCTCTCTAACCCTGTGGAGTCTATACCCTCTCTCTAACCCTGTGGAGTCTATACCCCCTCTCTAACCCCGTGGAGTCTATACCCTCTCTCTAACCCTGTGGAGTCTCTACCCTCTCTCTAACCCTGTGGAGTCTCTACCCTCTCTCTAACCCTGTGGAGTCTCTACCCTCTCTCTAACCCTGTGGAGTCTATACCCTCTCTCTAACCCTGTGGAGTCTCTACCCTATCTCTAACCCTGTGGAGTCTATTCCCTCTCTCTAACCCTGTGGAGTCTCTACCCTCTCTCTAACCCTGTGGAGTCTATACCCTCTCTCTAACCCTGTGGAGTCTCTACCCTCTCTCTAACCCTGTGGAGTCCATACCCTCTCTCTAACCCTGTGGAATCTCTACCCTCTCTCTAACCCTGTGGAGTCTATTCCCTCTCTCTAACCCTGTGGAGTCTATTCCCTCTCTCTAACCCTGTGGAGTCTATACCCTCTCTCTAACCCTGTGGAGTCTCTACCCTCTCTCTAACCCTGTGGAGTCTATACCCTCTCTCTAACCCTGTGGAGTCTCTACCCTCTCTCGAACCCTGTGGAGTCTCTACCCTCTCTCTAACCCTGTGGAGTCTCTACCCTCTCTCTAACCCTGTGGAGTCTCTACCCTCTCTCTAACCCTGTGGAGTCTCTACCCTCTCTCTAACCCTGTGGAGTCTATACCCTCTCTCTAACCCTGTGGAGTCTCTACTCTCTAACCCTGTGGAGTCTATACCCTCTCTCTAACACTGAGGAGTCTCTACCCTCTCTCTAACCCTGTGGAGTCTCTACCCTCTCTCTAACCCTGTGGAGTCTATACCCTCTCTCTAACCCTGTGGAGTCTCTACCCTCTCTCGAACCCTGTGGAGTCTCTACCCTCTCTCTAACCCTGTGGAGTCTCTACCCTCTCTCTAACCCTGTGGAGTCTCTACCCTCTCTCTAACCCTGTGGAGTCTCTACCCTCTCTCTAACCCTGTGGAGTCTATACCCTCTCTCTAACCCTGTGGAGTCTCTACTCTCTAACCCTGTGGAGTCTATACCCTCTCTCTAACCCTGAGGAGTCTCTACCCTCTCTCTAACCCTGTGGAGTCTACACCCTCTCTCTAACCCTGTAGAGTCTCTACCCTCTCTATAACCCTGTGGAGTCTCTACCCTCTCTCTAACCCTATGGAGTCTCTACCCTCTCTCTAACCCTGTGGAGTCTATACCCTCTCTCTAACCCTGTGGAGTCTACACCCTCTCTCTAACCCTGTGGAGTCTATTCCCTCTCTCTAACCCTGTGGAGTCTATTCCCTCTGTCTAACCCTGTGGAGTCTATACCCTCTCTCTAACCCTGTGGAGTCTCTACCCTCTCTCTAACCCTGTGGAGTCTCTACCCTCTCTCTAACCCTGTGGAGTCTCTACCCTCTCTCTAACCCTGTGGAGTCTATACCCTCTCTCTAACCCTGTGGAGTCTATACCCTCTCTCTAACCCTGTGAAGTCTCTACCCTCTCTCTAACCTCAGGAGTCTATACCCTCTCTCTAACCCTGTGGAGTCTCTACTCTCTAACCCTGTGGAGTCTATACCCTCTCTCTAACCCTGAGGAGTCTCTACCCTCTCTCTAACCCTGTGGAGTCTACACCCTCTCTCTAACCCTGTGGAGTCTACTCCCTCTCTCTAACCCTGTGGAGTCTCTACCCTCTCTCTAACCCTGTGGAGTCTACACCCTCTCTCTAACCCTGTGGAGTCTATACCCTCTCTCTAACCCTGTGGAGTCTATACCCTCTCTCTAACCCTGTGGAGTCTCTACCCTCTCTCTAACCCTATAGAGTCTCTACCCTCTCTCTAACCCTGAGGAGTCTCTACCCTCTCTCTAACCCTGTGGAGTCGCTACCCTCTCTCTAACCCTGTGGAGTCTCTACCCTCTCTCTAACCCTGTGGAGTCTCTACCCTCTCTCTAACCCTGTGGAGTCTCTACCCTCTCTCTAACCCTGTGGAGTCTATACCCTCTCTCTAACCCTGTGGAGTCTCTACTCTCTAACCCTGTGGAGTCTATACCCTCTCTCTAACCCTGAGGAGTCTCTACCCTCTCTCTAACCCTGTGGAGTCTACACCCTCTCTCTAACCCTGTAGAGTCTCTACCCTCTCTATAACCCTGTGGAGTCTCTACCCTCTCTCTAACCCTATGGAGTCTCTACCCTCTCTCTAACCCTGTGGAGTCTATACCCTCTCTCTAACCCTGTGGAGTCTACACCCTCTCTCTAACCCTGTGGAGTCTATTCCCTCTCTCTAACCCTGTGGAGTCTATTCCCTCTGTCTAACCCTGTGGAGTCTATACCCTCTCTCTAACCCTGTGGAGTCTCTACCCTCTCTCTAACCCTGTGGAGTCTCTACCCTCTCTCTAACCCTGTGGAGTCTCTACCCTCTCTCTAACCCTGTGGAGTCTATACCCTCTCTCTAACCCTGTGGAGTCTATACCCTCTCTCTAACCCTGTGAAGTCTCTACCCTCTCTCTAACCTCAGGAGTCTATACCCTCTCTCTAACCCTGTGGAGTCTCTACTCTCTAACCCTGTGGAGTCTATACCCTCTCTCTAACCCTGAGGAGTCTCTACCCTCTCTCTAACCCTGTGGAGTCTACACCCTCTCTCTAACCCTGTGGAGTCTACTCCCTCTCTCTAACCCTGTGGAGTCTCTACCCTCTCTCTAACCCTGTGGAGTCTACACCCTCTCTCTAACCCTGTGGAGTCTATACCCTCTCTCTAACCCTGTGGAGTCTATACCCTCTCTCTAACCCTGTGGAGTCTCTACCCTCTCTCTAACCCTATAGAGTCTCTACCCTCTCTCTAACCCTGAGGAGTCTCTACCCTCTCTCTAACCCTGTGGAGTCGCTACCCTCTCTCTAACCCTGTGGAGTCTCTACCCTCTCTCTAACCCTGTGGAGTCTCTACCCTCTCTCTAACCCTGTGGAGTCTATTCCCTCTCTCTAACCCTGTGGAGTCTCTACTCTCTAACCCTGTGGAGTCTATACCCTCTCTCTAACTCTGTGGAGTCTCTACCCTCTCTCTAACCCTGTGGAGTCTCTACCCTCTCTCTAACCCTGTGGAGTCCCTACCCTCTCTCTAACCCTGTGGAGTCTATGCCCTCTCTCTAACCCTGGGGAGTCTATTCCCTATCTCTAACCCTGTGGAGTCTCTACCCCCTCTCTAACCCTGGGGAGTCTATTCCCTATCTCTTAGACATGCTACAAGGTATTGGGACATTCTCTGGTTATAGGTTAAACCTAACAAAATGCGTGCTCCTGCCAATGAATCAGTTAGCAGAAGGTATTGAGTATGACCATTTCCTGTTTTTTAGCATCAGATCTTTACTTATTTAGGGATGAAGGTCACACGCTCATTTTAAGGCTCTGTTTAAACATATCTTCCAAACACTCCTGGAGAGCAGTAAGCAGGATTTCACAAGGTTGTTGTCTCTTCCCATTTCATTAGCAGGTCGCATTAATTCTGTTAAGATGACTGTACTACCTAGATTTTTGTACTTTATTCCAAATGATTCCCATTTTACTGCCAAAGTTGATGTTCTAACAAATGGACGGCTACATTTCCAACTTCATTTGTAATAAAGTCAAATCCACGAATGAGAAAGGTATATCTAAAGACACCAAAGCCTGCAGGGTGGCTGTGTCTTCCCAATGTTAACACTACTACTGGTCAGCAAATATATCTACATATAAGTTAGGGTTATTGGGTTTCTACATTTGAAAACAAGGATTGGTCCAACTTGGGCCATCATGGACTTACAGTCAATCCATCCAACTTCTCCCGTCTCGCTCCTGTGATCCCCACTGCCTATGAACCTTGACACCCATGTTTTGAATCCCATTGTCAAGAACTCCATTAATTATAATCTGGTCCTGGGCCTCTCGAGGAGCTCAGTGGTCTAAGGTACTGCATCGCAGTGCTAGCTGTGCCACTAGAGATTCTGGGTTCAAGACCAGGCTCTGTCGCAGCCGGCCGCGACCGGGAGACCCATTGGGCGGCGCACAATTGGCCCAGTGTCGTCTGGGTTAGGGGAGGGTTATGCCGGCAGGGATGTCCTTGTCCCATCGTGCACTAGTGACTCCTGTGGCGGGCCGGGCGCAGTGCACGCTGACACGGTCACCAGGTGTACGGTGTTTCCTCCGACACATTGGTGCAGCTGGCTTCCGGGTTAAGTGGGCATTGTGTCAAGAAGCAGTGCAGCTTGGCTCGGTTGTGTTTCGGAGGATGCATGGCTCTCGACCTTGGCCTCTCCCGAGTCCATATGGGAGTTGCAGCGATGAGACAAGACTGTAACTATCACTTGGATACCATGAAATTGTGGAGAAAAAGGGCTATAAAAAAATTATATAAATAAAATACGTAAAAAAAATCTGGTCCTAATTCCAAATTTACTTTAGCTCAAAACAAGCAAGCTGCTTCTCGCCATTAACATCTAATCATCTCTTCCCAGCGTCACAGATTGACACGGCATTCCAGTTCTGGCATAGGAATGGTCTGTTTTTTATGACCTATTTGTTGATGTGATGGAGTGCTGCATCAGATGACCTGGCCTCCACAATCACCCGACCTCAACCCAACTGAGATGGTTTGGGATGAGTTGGACTGCAGAGTGAAGGGATAAGCAGCCAACAAGTGCTCAGCATAAGTGGGAACTCCTTCAAGATTGTAAAAGTATTCCAGGTGAAGCTGGTTGAGAGAATGCCAAGAGTGTGCAAACCTATCATCAAGGCAAAGAGTGGCTACTTTGAAGAACCTCAAATATTGTCACACCCTGATCTGTTTCACCTGTCTTTATGCATGTCTCCACCCTCCTCCAGGTGTCGCCCATCTTCCCCATTATCCCCAGTGTATTTATACCTGTGTTCTCTGTTTGTCTGTTGCCAGTTCGTCTTGCCAAGCCTACCAGAGTGTTTTTCCGTGCTCCTGTTATTGCTACTCTCTGTTTCTAGCCCTCCCGGTTCCGACCTGTTCTGCCTGCCCTGACCTTGAGCCTGCGTCACGTCCTGACCAGTAATAGGGATTATTTGTATTGTAGTTTGGTCAGGACGTGGCAGGGGGTATTTGTTTTATGTGGTTCGGGGTGGTGGTTTGTTTAGAAGGGTGTTTGATTTATTATTTCCGGGTTTTGGGTTATGTTCTATGTTTTTTGTATTTCTATGTTCTCTCTAGTTTAGTATTTCTATGTCTAGGTAATTGGGTGTTGGACTCTCAATTGGAGGCAGGTGTTTTTAGTTGCCTCTGATTGAGAGTCCTATATATAGGTATGTGTTTTGTTTGTGTTTTGTGGGAGATTGTTCTGTGTATACTCTTGTGCCTTTCCAGACTGTTATTCGTCGTTGTGTCGTTGTGTCTTTTGTGTACGTGTTTATTTTGGTTTTTCCTTCTTTGCCAACTAAATAAAAAAGAAGATGAGTGCACATTTCCCCGCTGCGTCTTGGTCCGCTTTATCCGACGACAACCGTTACAGCCTGCCTGCCCCCCTGTCACTTTCGGATTCTGACCTGGTTAAGGAACTTCTGCCTGTACTCAACCTGCCTATTTTCCTACCCCTTGTATTTGAATAAATATCAGAGACTCGAACCATCTGCCTCCTGTGTCTGAATCTGGGTTTCGCCCTGTGTCGTTATAGTACGAACTGGCCATGACAGACCCAGCAGACTTGGACCGGCTCCACAACGCCGTCTCCCTGCAAGGAGCCACCATTGAAGAACACGAGGAGCTAATACAGAGCCTTATGGAAGGTCTCCATACGCTGTCGGGATGCCATGACCCCTTATGCCATTAGTTCGTACATCTCAACTATCAGTAGAAACCACATTTGTTTAATAAACAAGTCAGCCATATCAGCTATGAGGCTGAATGAACCGTTTTGCTGCCAGACAAGGCTCCGCTGAAAGCCAGGTGTAACAGTGGTAAGGTGTTGGGACTCTGCTGTTGGGACAGCTTTATGCCCTAACTGTTTGTGGGCACCGTTTGTCACTGTTATCAGTGGTGGATTTAGGTATAGGAGACATGGGCAGTCGCCCTGGTTGACATTTTGCCAGGGGCGGCACGGAACGCCCGCACAAAATAATAATAATAAAATAAATACATTAGAATGGTGACATTTTGCTCGATCGGTCTTGTATCGCTTCATTTGCACGTCACGTCAATGATATCATGTCACCATGTGGGAGTGTGGGTCAAATAACCTTGTCGGAGTGGGAGACCTGATTCTAGTTTGTGAGCTAGGCAGGCTACTGCCTGGGAAGGTCTCCCACTCAGAACTACAAGATGGGGAGGGACAGGTTGACCTCAGGTCTCCCCACTGGAAGCCCGAGGTAAGGAGAGCAGTGACCTCAGGTCTCCCCACTGGAAGCCCGAGGTAAGGAGAGCAGTGACTTCAGGTCTCCCCACTGGAAGCCCGAGGTAAGGAGAGCAGTGACTTCAGGTCTCCCCACTGGAAGCCCGAGGTAAGGAGAGCAGTGACTTCAGGTCTCCCCACTGGAAGCCCGAGGTAAGGAGAGCAGTGACCTCAGGTCTCCCCACTGGAAGCCCGAGGTAAGGAGAGCAGTGACTTCAGGTCTCCCCACTGGAAGCCCGAGGTAAGGAGAGCAGTGACCTCAGGTCTCCCCACTGGAAGCCCGAGGTAAGGAGAGCAGTGACCTCAGGTCTCCCCACTGGAAGCCCGAGGTAAGGAGAGCAGTGACCTCAGGTCTCCCCACTGGAAGCCCGAGGTAAGGAGAGCAGTGACCTCAGGTCTCCCCACTGGAAGCCCGAGGTAAGGAGAGCAGTGACCTCAGGTCTCCCCACTGGAAGCCCGAGGTAAGGAGAGCAGTGACCTCAGGTCTCCCCACTGGAAGCCCGAGGTAAGGAGAGCAGTGACCTCAGGTCTCCCCACTGGAAGCCCGAGGTAAGGGGAGCGGGGGAATCTATCAAATAGAACACCTCTTAACTTTGTACAGTACTAATGCAATTAGTAATGCAATTAGATATGTAATTTAGTTTGTGTGTTTCTTGTTTGAAGACCAATAGTGTAATAATCAGGTTCTCTTCTTTATAAGTGTGTTATTCTATTTGTGTGATGTAGGATTTGTGCAATTTAGATTTATTTGTGTGTTTTTTGTTAGTAATAGGGTAATAGTGTAATAATTAAATTCTCTTTTTTATTTTGTATTTATATAGTACAATTTGTTACTTATTTTTTTATATTTATGAGTCTTATTTTTGTATATATATTTATATAGTTTTAAATGTTATGATTATTTATTTGTGATGTTCCTAATGTCTGAATATAAATTACAGTTAGCGCAGAATGGTGCTTTTGGGGGGGGGGGGGGGGGGGGGGGGCTGATTTGTTCGTCCAGGGAGCAATACAGGCCAGAACCGCCACCGACCGTTATAGAGCAACTAATGTTGTGTAGTGGCTTTGCTGGCAAGCATCTAAAAAAAAAAAATGGGGGAGCTTGCCCCACCAAGATTTACATGCTAAAATCGCCACTGGATAAAACATAGCCTATATCAGCTCTATAAAGGCAATGTTCCCAGGGTGGCGCAGGGGACACACTCTTCACCCCGTCCCTCCCCACCCCTTGAAGAGGCTGCGTTCACGATAAACGCTGCATATCGGCTCAAAAATTACCTTTACATTTCTTGTGCGCAATCTGTAACTCTTCAGCGATACAGATTGAATACAGACCTACATTGGTGTACTGGTATCGAAATAAAGAAAAGTAAAGACAAAACCATTGAACCAAAGAGATTGTATTCATTAACGTGGAAATGTTACTCGTGCAGAATAAATATTGTCTCTGAGCAAACTAGTCAAATTACTTTTTTTATTTTTTATTTTTTTATACATACTGTATTGTGAAACCGTTTCTTTGTTTTTTATATACTGACAAAAACCAAATTGTGTATACTATGATTTTCCTTCTTTTGACAAAATGTTAGATTGTATTCCAAAAAGATTTTCATATTATCGCACTGCGTTGTATGAAATGCACCTAATTTAGTTTTTTTGTCTTGTATACTAATTCATATTTGATTCCAAGCGGTTACTGATTTTAAACCTTGGAAGATTGTTTCTCTTTCTACCCTAAACAGTCGTCTCAGTCCCATCTAGTGTTTTTTGTCATCATGTACGTAGCCTACTCCATCTGTTTGAAACACGGAACTACTGTAGGAGCTGAATGGGTCCAGGGTCGTGATGAGCACATTTCAACAGACTCCGGTGACAGTCCTTGGTGAAGTTTGGCGCCGGCGTCAGAGAATTACACCGAGTCTGGTGGCTGTTGTTGTTTTGTCGGGACTAATCATGTTGCCACTGGAGACACTGCGTAAACGCATCGAGCCAGTGGTCCTATGTGCTCAAATAGCAAGCGCGTTTTTCGACACCGGCTTACAGATGGTAGTAAAAGAGCAATGCGCCACTGCGACTGATGCGCTGAATCCAACCCCCAACGAGGACAGCCTGCAGAAAGCTATGTCCAACTTTTACATGATATATAATATGCTGTCCAAGTTCGTTCCGATCCTACCAGCCATTATCTTAGCCAGGGTAAGTCAGTGCACAGCAATTTTTTTCGATTGGAATTTTAACACACACACAATGTTAAATGTGGAAATGAAATGTGAATCGAAGTTGTGTTAAACTAACAAGCCAAGAGTGTTGCAAATTCCGATTTAAAAGGTGCTACACGGGATTTTCTTTCTTCATTTTTTTTCCATTGTAATTTCAGAAAATGTCCATAATATATCTAGGGGTTTAAAGTGAAATGATAGTGTTTGACAGTATTACTTACCCGACAGTATTGTGATTGGCGGTGATATTCGCCTATTGATTTCTCCGGCCAGGGCAGCATCTTTTGTCAAACTGGGAAAGTCGTTCTGACTCTGTGGCTGTGTTATCTAGTGAAAATTGCTCATTTCCTGATTGCTAAAATTCTACTCTATTCGCTCAATACATCGACAGCCTATAGTTCTGCACTATCACAGGGGTCTGAAACTCCTGGTTTGCAAGCCGCATCAGCAAGTCACATTATGATGGCTTGCAAAGTGTTATATATTTCCTATTGGAATCCAGCCAGAGTCAAGATAGCCAACAATTGGAACGTTTATTAAATATGTGCGGCTGCAGTTAGAATGACTGCCAAGGTAGGGAAGATTGATAAATGAAACCGCATAAACCATCTAAACTGGAACAACTGTCTCAATAACGGGCGAAGTAAGTCCAACCACTTACAGATTGTTTTAATTTAGAAACGTTTATGTTACTTATCTTTTTGTAGTGTAATATCAATTAATCAATCAATGTGCAGAAACATAGATTAAAAATATATATATAACGATTCTATAAAGAAACCTGAAACGAAGTATGATAATATGATCATGATTGAGAATCATTATAACCATATAATAACCATAACCATCCCATATTTTGATTGAGAAACCATCCCATATTTTTTTCACCCAAAAAATTCACGGAAATGAACTCAACGCAGTCGAGTAACAACAACAAAACTTAATGTATTCACTGCAGGTGGTTTAAATTTCAATCCCACTGGTGTTAAATCCACTAGAATCAACACTCAGATGTACCACTGGTGTTAAATCCACTAGAATCAACACTCAGATATACCACTGGTGTTAAATCCACTAGAATCAACACTCAGATGTACCACTGGTTTTAACCCCACTAGAATCAACACTCAGATATACCACTGGTGTTAAATCCACTAGAATCAACACTCAGATATACCACTGGTGTTAAATCCACTAGAATCAACACTCAGATGTACCACTGGTTTTAACCCCACTAGAATCAACACTCAGATATACCACTGGTGTTAAATCCACTAGAATCAACACTCAGATATACCACTGGTGTTAAATCCACTAGAATCAACACTCAGATATACCACTTTTTGCCTCAACACCGAGATTTTAACAGCCACAAATTTGCTG
>NC_138291.1:182445000-182517500 GCF_965601325.2 Salmo salar | reverse complement strand
ATAGTCCCCTCATCCAGCTGGTCCTGGGGCTGAGTTACCAAACCTGTTCTACTAACACACTGAAGCCTCAGGACCAGAACATCCAATCAATCAGAATAAACCAAATTACAACACAGTCAAAACAAAACTACATTGCTTATTGGGAAACACAAGCACAAACACAAAGCAAAATGCAGTGCTATCTGGCCCTAAATCGACAGTACACCATGGCTAACTATTTGACCATGGTTACTGATCAAAACCTTAGAAAAACCTTGACAAAGTACAGGCTCAGTGAGCACAGCCTTGTCATTGAGAAGGGTAGACACAGGAAAACCTGGCTCCCTGTAGAGGAAAGGCTGTGCAACCACTGCACAACAGCAGAACCTGAGACGGAGCTGCATTTCCTGACAAAATGTAAAAAATATAAAACAATTAGAGAGTGTCATTTCCCCAAATTTGAGGTTTCAAAGACCTCTCTGATGAGGATAGGCTACCCGTCCTGTTGGGGGAGGAAGCAGAGAGCTGTGGGTTGGCAGCGCACTACATTGCTGCCTGCCATAAGTTGAGGGACAGTGTCTGACAGACCAATCAACCTGCAAATGTCCTCTACTGTATGCTTATTGTTATTGTTGAATGTATGGTTATTTTGACCCTTGGTTATTGTTGTTACTGTTGTCCCATTGACAATTTTGATTCTCATTTTTATTTATTTTTATATTGTAAATATCCAAAATAAGCTTTGGCAATATGTATATTGTTACGTCATGCCAATAAAGCGAATTGAATTGAATTGACAGAGAGAGAGAGAGACAGAGAGAGAGAGACAGAGAGAGAGAGACAGAGAGAGAGAGAGAGAGAGAGAGAGAGAGAGACAGAGAGAGAGAGACACAGAGAGAAAGACACAGAGAGAGACACAGAGACACAGAGAGACAGACCCAGAGAGTGAGAGAGAGACACAGAGAGAAAGACACAGAGAGAGAGACAGAGAGACACAGAGACACAGAGAGAGAGAGACACACAGAGAGACAGACCCAGAGAGTAAGAGAGAGAGACAGAGACACAGAGAGAGAGACAGAGAGAGAGAGAGAGAGAGAGGAGAGAGAGAGACACAGAGAGAGACAGACCCAGAGAGTGAGAGAGAGAGAGACAGAGAGAAAGACACAGAGAGAGAGAGACAGAGAGACACAGAGAGAGAGAGACAGAGAGAGAGAGAGAGAGAGAGAGACACACAGAGAGAGAGACACCGAGACAGAAAAACAGAGAGAGAGCTAGAGAGCGAGAAGGAGCGAGACATCAATGATTTGGGTAACCTGTAAACCTTGACAGAGATGAGGAAGTGAAACACTGCCTAGCATGTCTGAAAGCATGTTTTAAAAGGAAGCGTCACCTTATTTATTTATAAACTAGTCTTATCTTCACACTATAAAGTCTCTCTCAACCCCTTCAAATTGTGGACTGTAAATGTATTATTACTGGAGAGACTACAAGGGGAACTCGCCTAGGGACTTGAGTCAACAGAATTATGGTTACGCCCTTCACACACTCACTCACTGCTTTCTGACAAATCTCCACAGCAGACCAAATATAATATAATAGACAGCTGGCAGAATATAATATAATATAATATAATATAATATAATATAATATAATATAATATAATATAATAGACAGCTGGCAGAATATAATATAATATAATAGACAGCTGACAGAATATAATATAATATAATACACAGCTGGCAGAATATAATATAATATAATATAATATAATAGACAGCTGACAGAATATAATATAATATAATAGATAGCTGACAGAATATAATATAATATAATATAATATAATATAATATAATATAATAGACAGCTGGCAGAATATAATATAATATAATATAATATAATAGACAGCTGACAGAATATAATATAATAAACAGCTGGCAGAATATAATATAATATAATATAATATAATAGATAGCTGACAGAATATAATATAATATAATATAATATAATATAATATAATATAATAGACAGCTGATCTTGTCACTTAACTCTTCAGTTGTGTTCTGTTTTCATTCACAGCCTAACACTTACATATCCCTTTCAGCACGAGCCCTCACACTGTTCGCCCTGATTCCCATGCCCACCATCCGTGCCCTACTGTCTAAACAGGTCAACGGCTCGTCATATGGTAAGTTCTGTAATACATGTCTTTCAGTCATATAAACTGACAGAACATAATATTGTCGTCTCTAGTTCTATAACCCCCGTCTCTAGTTCTATAACCCCCGTCTCTAGTTCTATAACCCCGTCTCTAGTTCTATAACCCCCGTCTCTAGTTCTATAACCCCCGTCTCTAGTTCTATAACCCCCGTCTCTAGTTCTATAACCCCGTCTCTAGTTCTATAACCCCCGTCTCTAGTTTTAGAGCCCCCGTCTCTAGTTCTAGAGCCCCCGTCTCTAGTTCTATAACCCCCGTCTCTAGTTCTAGAGCCCATGTCTCTAGTTCTATAGCTCCCGTCTCTAGTTCTATAACCCCCGTCTCTAGTTCTATAACCCCCGTCTCTAGTTCTATAACCCCGTCTCTAGTTCTATTACCCCGTCTCTAGTTCTATAACCCCCGTCTCTAGTTCTATAACCCCCGTCTCTAGTTCTAGAGCCCCCGTCTCTAGTTCTATAACCCCCGTCTCTAGTTCTATAACCCCGTCTCTAGTTCTATAACCCCGTCTCTAGTTCTATAACCCCGTCTCTAGTTCTATAACCCCCGTCTCTAGTTCTATAACCCCCGTCTCTAGTTCTATAACCCCCGTCTCTAGTTCTATAACCCCCGTCTCTAGTTCTATTACCCCGTCTCTAGTTCTATAACCCCCGTCTCTAGTTCTATAACCCCCGTCTCTAGTTCTAGAGCCCCCGTCTCTAGTTTTAGAGCCCCCGTCTCTAGTTCTAGAGCCCCCGTCTCTAGTTCTAGAGCCCCCGTCTCTAGTTTTAGAGCCCCCGTCTCTAGTTCTATAACCCCGTCTCTAGTTCTATAACCCCCGTCTCTAGTTCTATAACCCCCGTCTCTAGTTCTATAACCCCCGTCTCTAGTTCTATAACCCCCGTCTCTAGTTCTATAACCCCCGTCTCTAGTTCTATAACCCCCGTCTCTAGTTCTATAACCCCCGTCTCTAGTTCTATAACCCCGTCTCTAGTTCTATAACCCCCGTCTCTAGTTCTAGAGCCCATGTCTCTAGTTCTATAGCCCCCGTCTCTAGTTCTATAACCCCCGTTTCTAGTTCTATAACCCCCGTCTCTAGTTCTATAACCCCCGTCTCTAGTTCTATAACCCCCGTCTCTAGTTCTATAACCCCGTCTCTAGTTCTATAACCCCCGTCTCTAGTTCTATAACCCCCGTCTCTAGTTCTATAACCCCCGTCTCTAGTTCTATTACCCCGTCTCTAGTTCTAGAGCCCCTGTCTCTAGTTCTATAACCCCCGTCTCTAGTTCTAGAGCCCATGTCTCTAGTTCTATAGCTCCCGTCTCTAGTTCTATAGCTCCCGTCTCTAGTTCTATAACCCCCGTCTCTAGTTCTATAACCCCCGTCTCTAGTTCTATAACCCCCGTCTCTAGTTCTATAACCCCCGTCTCTAGTTCTATTACCCCGTCTCTAGTTCTATAACCCCCGTCTCTAGTTCTATAACCCCCGTCTCTAGTTCTATAACCCCCGTCTCTAGTTCTATAACCCCCGTCTCTAGTTCTATAACCCCCGTCTCTAGTTCTATAACCCCCGTCTCTAGTTCTATAACCCCCGTCTCTAGTTCTATTACCCCGTCTCTAGTTCTATAACCCCCGTCTCTAGTTCTATAACCCCCGTCTCTAGTTCTAGAGCCCCCGTCTCTAGTTTTAGAGCCCCCGTCTCTAGTTCTAGAGCCCCCGTCTCTAGTTTTAGAGCCCCCGTCTCTAGTTCTATAACCCCGTCTCTAGTTCTATAACCCCCGTCTCTAGTTCTATAACCCCCGTCTCTAGTTCTATAACCCCGTCTCTAGTTCTATAACCCCCGTCTCTAGTTCTAGAGCCCATGTCTCTAGTTCTATAGCCCCCGTCTCTAGTTCTATAACCCCCGTTTCTAGTTCTATAACCCCCGTCTCTAGTTCTATAACCCCCGTCTCTAGTTCTATAACCCCCGTCTCTAGTTCTATTACCCCGTCTCTAGTTCTATAACCCCCGTCTCTAGTTCTATAACCCCCGTCTCTAGTTCTATAACCCCCGTCTCTAGTTCTAGAGCCCCGTCTCTAGTTCTAGAGCCCCCGTCTCTAGTTCTAGAGCCCCCGTCTCTAGTACTAGAGCCCCCGTCTCTAGTTCTAGAGCCCCCGTCTCTAGTTCTAGAGCCCCCGTCTCTAGTTCAGAGCCCCCGTCTCTAGTTTTAGAGCCCCCGTCTCTAGTTTTAGAGCCCCCGTCTCTAGTTCTAGAGCCCCTGTCTCTAGTTCTAGAGCCCCTGTCTCTAGTTCTAGAGCCCCTGTCTCCAGTTCTAGAGCCCCTGTCTCTAGTTCTAGAGCCCCCGTCTCTAGTTCTAGAGCCCCTGTCTCCAGTTCTAGAGCCCCTGTCTCTAGTTCTAGAGCCCATGTCTCTAGTTCTAGAGCCCCTGTCTCTAGTTCAGAGCCCCTGTCTCTAGTTCTAGAGCCCCTGTCTCCAGTTCTAGAGCCCCTGTCTCTAGTTCTATAACCCCCGTCTC
The DNA here is from genome assembly GCF_965601325.2 of Salmo salar. Classification (NCBI taxonomy): domain Eukaryota; kingdom Metazoa; phylum Chordata; class Actinopteri; order Salmoniformes; family Salmonidae; genus Salmo; species Salmo salar. The sequence continues at coordinate 182,512,816 of NC_138291.1, read as the reverse complement.
TAGTTCTATAACCCGTCTCTAGTTCTATAACCCCTGTCTCTAGTTCTAGAGCCCCTATCTCTAGTTCTATAACCCGTCTCTAGTTCTAGAGCCCATGTCTCTAGTTCTAGAGCCCCTGTCTCTAGTTCTAGAGCCCCTGTCTCCAGTTCTAGAGCCCCTGTCTCTAGTTCTAGAGCCCATGTCTCTAGTTCTAGAGCCCCTGTCTCTAGTTCAGAGCCCCTGTCTCTAGTTCTAGAGCCCCTGTCTCCAGTTCTAGAGCCCCTGTCTCCAGTTCTAGGGTAATGTTAGGGTGAAATCAGTAGGGTATATTAGGGTCATGTTAGGGTGAAATCAGTAGGGTATAATAGGGTCATGTTAGGGTGAAATCAGTAGGGTATAATAGGGTCATGTTAGGGTGAAATCAGTAGGGTATATTAGGGTAATGTTAGGGTGAAATCAGTAGGGTATAATAGGGTCATGTTACGGTGAAATCAGTAGGGTATAATAGGGTCATGTTAGGGTGAAATCAGTAGGGTATAATAGGGTCATGTTAGGGTGAAATCAGTAGGGTATAATAGGGTCATGTTAGGGTGAAATCAGTAGGGTATAATAGGGTCATGTTAGGGTGAAATCAGTAGGGTATAATAGGGTCATGTTAGGGTGAAATCAGTAGGGTATATTAGGGTCAGTGGAGAGTGGAGAGAGAGCAGAGAGAGGAGAGAGAGGAGAGAGAGCAGAGAGAGCAGAGAGAGGAGAGTGGAGAGAGAGCAGAGAGAGGAGAGAGAGGAGAGTGGAGAGAGAGCAGAGAGAGGAGAGTGGAGAGAGAGCAGAGAGAGGAGAGAGAGGAGAGTGGAGAGAGAGCAGAGAGAGGAGAGAGAGCAGAGAGAGCAGAGAGAGGAGAGAGAGGAGAGTGGAGAGAGAGCAGAGAGAGGAGAGAGAGGAGAGTGGAGAGAGAGCAGAGAGAGGAGAGAGAGGAGAGTGGAGAGAGAGGAGAGTGGAGAGAGAGCAGAGAGAGGAGAGAGAGGAGAGAGAGCAGAGAGAGCAGAGAGAGGAGAGAGAGGAGAGAGGAGAGAGAGCAGCCCATTGAGCCCAGCGATACCAGTTCAACTGTTAGTCAAGGTTTTGCAGCTGAAGCGGTAAGACAGAAGACAATAGGGATAAGATAAGCATCGTTTGGGTTTGGCTAGCTGGCGATTTAGCTATATCGGGTGCCTTTTGTTGAAACAAGCGCTCGTCAATGTCACTTTTCGTGAACCGACCAATCACAGCCTGGATGGGGAGAGATATTTAAAAAAAAAAAAGGTTTACGTGCGAAAGCAAATGTTGGAAACGTTGAACTCATTGTTCTGCATGAATTGTTATGATTATTGACAATTACTAGAGACTAACCACCAATGTAGACCATTTTTCTTGTACAAGGATTTCATGACGGAACAAAACCTACAAAAATTGATAAATGTTGGATGTGTATTTCTTAAAATGCTGTATTGTCCAATTGGAATTAACATTATACTAGTGGTACAGTTGAAGTCGGAAGTTTACATACACCTTAGCCAAATACATTTAAACTCAGCTTTTCACAATTCCTGACATTTAATCCTAGTAAAAATTCCCTGTTTTAGGTCAGTTAGGATCACCACTTTATTTTAAGAATGTCAAATGTCAGAATAATAGTAGAGAGAATGATTTATTTCAGCTTTTATTTCTTTAATCACATTCCTAGTGGGTCAGAAGTTTACATACACTCAATTAGTATTTGGTAGCATTGCCTTTTAAATTGTTTAACTTAGGTCAACGTTTCAGGTAGCCTTCCACAAGCTTCCCACAATAAGTTGGGTGAATTTTGGCCCATTCCTCCTGACAGAGCTGATGTAACTGAGTCAGGTTTGTAGGCCTCCTTGCTCGCACACACTTTTTCAGTTCTGCCCACAAATTTTCTATAGGATTAAGGTCAGGGCTTTGTGATGGCCACTCCAATACCTTGACTTTGTTGTCTTTAAGCCATTTTGCCACAACTTTGGAAGTATGCTTGGGGTTGTTGTCCATTTGGAAGACCCATTTGCGACCAAGCTTTAACTTCCTGACTGATGTCTTGAGATGTTGCTTCAATATATCCACATCATTTCCCTTCCTCATGATGCCATCGGTAATGTGAAGTGCACCAGTCCCTCCTGCAGCAAAGCACCCCCACAACATGATGCTGCCACCCCCGTGCTTCACGATTGGGATGGTGTTCTTCAGCTTGCAATCCTTCCCATTTTTCCTCCAAACATAACAATGGTAATTATGGCCAAACAGTTCTACTTTTGTTTCATCAGACCAGAGGACATTTCTCCAAAAAGTACAATCTTTGTCCCCATGTGCAGTTACAAACCGTAGTCTGGCTTTTCTATGGCGGTTTTAGAGCAGCGGCTTCTTCCTTGCTGAGCGGCCTTTCAGGTTATGTCGATATAGGACTCGTTTTACTGTGGATATAGATACTTTTGTACCTGTTTACTCCAGGATCTTCACAAGGTCCTTTGTTGTTGTTCTGGGATTGATTTGCACTTTTTGCACCAAAGTACGTTCATCTCTATGAGACAGAACGTGTCTCCTTCCTGAGCAGTATGACGGCTGCGTGGTCCCATGGTGTTTATACTTACATTTACATTTACGTCATTTAGCAGACGCTCTTATCCAGAGCGACTTACAAATTGGTGCATTCACCTTAAGATATCCAGTGGAACAACCACTTTACAATAGTGCATCTATATCTTTTGGGGGGGGGGGGGGGGGGGGGTTAGAAGGATTACTTTATCCTATCCCAGGTATTCCTTAAAGAGGTGGGGTTTCAGGTGTCTCCGGAAGGTGGTGATTGACTCCGCTGTCCTGGCGTCGTGAGGGAGCTATAGTACTTGCGTACTATTGTTTGTACAGATATTTGTACAGATGAACGTGGTACCTTCAGGCGTTTGGAAATTTCTCCCAATGATGAACCAGACTTGTGGAGGTCTACAAATATTTTTTCTGAAGCAGCTTATACGCTAGATGACAGGAGTATTGACCGTGGCAACTTTTTAGAGATGATCATTCCGCTGGGAAAGTACGACCTGTGTATGAAAGAGTATCTCACTGCCTGCATAGAGAAAAGCAAAACACTGAGTCCTGGTCAGGAAGGGGCAGAGGCTCTCTAATCACTCTTATCAAAGACTACCATCAAATCAATTTATAACATTTCTGACATGCGTTTTTCTGGATTTTTTTGTTGTTATTCTGTCTCTCACTGTTCAAATAAACCTACCATTAAAATGATAGACTGATCATTTCTTTGTCAGTGGGCAAACGTACAAAATCAGCAGGGGATCAAATACTTTTTCCCCCCTCACTGTATGTGTCGAACTGCTTTGCTTTATCTTGGCCAGGTCGCAGTTGTAAATGAGAACTTGTTCTCAACTTGCCTACCTGGTTAAACAAAGGTAAAATAAAAAATAAAAATGTAATATAGTGCACTAAGAACCCCTTCACACCTGCAGGGAACAGGAGACCTTTAGGGATGCACCCTATTCCCTTTATAGTGCACTAAGAACCCCTTCACACCTGCAGGGAACAGGAGACCTTTAGGGATGCGCCCTATTCCCTTTATAGTGCACTACGAACCCCTTCACACCTGCAGGTAACAGGAGACCTTTAGGGATGCACCCTATTCCCTTTATAGTGCACTACGAACCCCTTCACACCTGCAGGGAACAGGAGACCTTTAGGGATGCACCCTATTCCCTTTATAGTGCACTAAGAACCCCTTCACACCTGCAGGTAACAGGAGACCTTTAGGGATGCACCCTTGTTGTGGTGAAAGGGGAAGTTATAACTACCGTAGCAAAGCAGACAAATCAACCTATTACACACCACCACCACCACCACCACCACCACCACAGCATGAATAGATTTACTTTCTGCCAACAACTTTACTCAACTGGAACTATCCGACCAGCTAGTATATCCAGTTCTGTTTCCTTTAAGGGCTCTATGTAATATGTAGCGTTACAGCGTGGTTGAAATGTAAAGGCAATGTGCCCGTATTAGCGGAGACTGCATTTACAGGTAAATGCTGCATATGTCAACTCAATCAGAATGACCTTTAAAATGTAGGTTACGCAATCTGTAAGGCTTCAGCGATAGAGATTGAATAGATCCCTAATCATTTGAAATAGGGAGCACTACACTGATTTGGCAGAGAGAAAATAGTAAATGCCTTTCACCCATTGACACAATGCTTTCATCTGCTCCTCTCAGACCTGCAGTGTGTGGAGTAGCAGCTTCCTCTACTGACACTGGTTAGGAAACTGCAGCAGACAGACAACGCTAACTGACATGTCTTCTCTCTTCACAGGGATCACCCTCATCTCACTGCAGCTGACCTTTAAGATCGCCAGCCTGGCCTACACTCCCATCTACACCAAGGTTTACCAGGCTACGCTGGGCTGGTTCCCTGGGTTCGTCTTCACCCTGTCCAGCATCATCACTGTCCTCGCCACCATACCTGTCAGGTAAGATATGACATCATCAGTCCTCGCCACTATACCTGGTCAGGTAAGATGTGACATCACCAGTCCTCACCACCTAAACGTGGTCAGGTAAGATATGACATCATCAGTCCTCGCCACCATACCTGTCAGGTAAGATGTGACATCATCAGTCCTCGCCACCATACCTGTCAGGTAAGATATGACATCATCAGTCCCCGCCACCATACCTGTCAGGTAAGATATGACATCATCAGTCCCCGCCACCATACCTGTCAGGTACATAATATATAATAGTATATTCCATTTAGCAGACACTTTTATCCAAAGGAACGTACAGTCATGCGTAAACACATTTTCCATACGGGTGGTCCTGGGAATCCAACCCACTATCTGGCATTACAAACGCCATGCTCTAGCAACTGAGCTCCAGAGGAAATCATACCCCTAACCACAGTGTAAGTACAGGTAGTTGTTACACTGAATGCTGACACAGTAATAAGAGCCCTGTAATGTAAAGTGTAACCACATTTCCTTTGTAACATGTGTTTTCCTCTCCTCCAGCATGGTGGGCTGCAGAGCTGGCCGGGCTGATGGTTATGAAAGGATCCAGGGGGACTGAGGGTGGTGATGTCATCGTGTCACCATGTCAGGCTATGAGACAATACTGGTGGTGAACTGTGAATGTTGGGGAAACTGCATTATAATGAGCCTTGGATTGAATCCCAGCCTGAGACTGAGCCAATGGACATGAACTGACAGGGTATTAATGAGAAGAGTGTTGACATTCTCCAGAGGTTGACTGGTCCACTGCCTACTACCCATGGCCTTAATATAGAATAAGTATAGACTGGTCCACTGCCTACTACCCATGGCCTTAATATAGAATAATTATAGACTGGTCCACTGCCTACTACCCATGGCCTTAATATAGAATAATTATAGACTGATCCACTGCCTACTACCCATGGCCTTAATATAGAATAATTATAGACTGATCCACTGCCTACTACCCATGGCCTTAATATAGAATAATTATAGAATAAATCATCACATAATGTATGCCATTTAGCTTTCAGTTACGTACGGGTAGCGGTGCAAGCTCCAGGCTATACCGACTGAGGCACACACTTCTTCTTGTGGTCACTGTCAAGACAAGATGATTGTACTATAGTTTCTAAAGACAAGCTGTCACACCATGATCTGTTTCACCTGTCTTGTGCTTGTGTCCACCCCCCTCCAGGTGTCGCCCATTTTCCCCATTATCCCCCTGTGTATTTATACCTGTTTTCTCTGTTTGTCTGTTGCCAGTTCGTCTTGTCTTGTCAAGCCTACCAGCGTTCTTCCCATACTCCTGTTTTCTCTCTGGTCCCTGCTTTATAGTTTTCCCGGTTTTGACCATTCTGCCTGCCATGACCGGCGTTCTGTACCTTGTGGCACTGCCCTGGATTACTGACCTCTGCCTGCATCTGGGTCTGATCCTGAGTTCTGATCATACGAACTGGCCACTATCAAACCTCATGTCTCAAATGTGTCAAGGATTAAAAATCCTTCTTTAACCGGTCTCCTCCCCTTCATCTACACTGATTGGAGTGGATTTAACAAGTGACATCAATAAGGGATTATAGCTTACATTTACATTTTTGTAAACATTTTTAGTCATTTAGCAGACACTCTTATCCAGAGCGACTTACAGTAGTGAATACATACATTTCATGCATTCTTTTTTATTTATTTTTATTTTTTGTACTGGCCCCCCGTGGGAATCGAACCCACAACCCTGGCGTTGCACACGCCATGCTGGCGTTGCAAACACCATGCTCTACCAACTGAGCCACAGGAAAGACAAGCTTTCACCTGGATTAAGCTGGTCAGTCTATGTCATGGAAAGAGAAGTTGTTCTTAATGTTTCGTATACTCAGGGTATGTCGCAAGTAAAAGCCTTGGGTGGCGAGTTGATATGATTCCAAGTCTGGAAGGTTAAAACCACTCTCAGATTTAGGGACATGTAAAACTTTCCAATTTATTCTATGAGTTTTATATGAAGTCTGTTATGGCTGGGTTTACTTTTGTAAAGAATGTCTTCGGTGGGGTAATTGGTACTCCCATTAAATCAATATGAAAACGTTGGGAGCCATGCCATTCTAAAGAGGTGTATTCTACCTGTAAGATTTATGGGGAGCTTGTTCCATTTATCTAGATCTGCTTTCATTTTTTTTGAGTAATGAGATAAAGTTATCTTTCTATATATTTGTTGTTTGTTGTCACTTATTAAGCATTCTAAGTATTTCATCTTTTTTGTAGCATACTTAAAGGTTTGCTGTAGATTTTTCCTATTGACATTATTTCCACGTTCATTTTAAATCCTGAGATTTTTGAGTATTACGGATTTGTTTTTAACAAGGGGGGCATTGAGTTTTCACTATTAGTCAGGTATATCAGGAGATCGTCAGCAGACAAGTTTAGTTTATATTCATGTTTACCAATACTGATACCTGTTACGTTTGGATCCTGTCAAATTCTTACTGGATGTGGTTCAATTGCCAGTGCAAAAAGGAAGGGGGAGAAGGGACGTCCCTGCCTTGTACCCCTTTCTAAAGAAATGTAATCAGATAATGGATTCGTTTTGTATATTTTAGCTTTATGATTTTTGTATAATATTTGTATGAAATGTATTATTTTAGCTGGAAAGATGAATGCTTCCAAAGTTTTTAATATAAGAGGCCACACAAGACAGTCAAAAGCCTTTTCAGCATCAACATTCATTGTTGATAAATCTTGGTTTTTTTTGCATATTGTATTATACTAAAACATGTCATTGTATTTGTTTGTAAGCCTTTTTTAATAAACCCTTAATATGAATCAAGTACTTTTGCCATTCTGTTGCTTATAAGTTTTGTTATTATTTTTATTGTTGCCAATTTATAAAAATGAATCTTTAATCTGCAGGGGAATCTGGTTTTAATATGACTGAAATAACCGTTTGATACATGGATATTGGAAGTACTGAATTGAGTGTTGTCAATTATTTATTTTCATATCTGCTGATAATTGCTTCAGGGTTGTTGAGTCTAAGAAGGCTATCAGATCTGTTATTTAATTCTGATTTATATTGATTTTCATAGAAGCTTTTATATTTTATATTGTTATTAATAGCGTTGTTTCTAATTAAAGCATTTGCATCCTTTTAAAAATTATAACTGGTTTGGTGTGTATTCATTTTGTGAGGGCTGTGAGACATTTACCGGATTTATTTGCCATCAAATATTTCAGTTTAACCTGTACAGTGGCTCTTTCTTTGTGACGACCCTCCCACTCTGTCTGCCGTATTCTCTCTCTCTGTTCTTGTTTCCTAATTAGGATGCCGGTGGGCGGAGTTGGGAGGGTCGTCAGCTACATGGGAAACACCTGGGCCCGGCTGTGTCCCAGGATAAATAGACCTCTTCCACAGTCATTGGAGAGACTCTCTCCATGCAGACACCTTGTTGTTTTTGGTTGTGCTAGTTGTGGCTTTTTTAGTTGCTTGCTTTGGCACCCTTCAACACCCTGCATTATTACATTCAGGTATGCAAAACACTCACTTACTGATTACACACACCATGGTTCATTGTTCTTAGGTTACTTTATTTAATAAATATATATTTTGATACTCGTTGTCTCCCTTTTGTTGCGAACTCTGAGCCGGTTCGTAACACTGTAAAAGTTGTGTCATACTGCAGGACACCTTGCAGGCTGCTGCAGAATTCTATGGTGCGTTATTTAATTGTCAGCCATTGTTACCATGTGACCACCAGAGGGAATCTTTGAGAAGCATTTGAAAGCCTTCAATATTGGCTGTACTACAGAATTTAAAACCTTTTTTGTAAGAACATAGTATATGGGATTGATTAACCTGTTAGGGCTAGGGGGCAGTATTGACACGGCTGGATAAAAAAACATACCCGATTTAATCTGGTTACCACTCCTACCCAGTAACTAGAATATGCATATACTTATTACATATGGATAGAAAACACCCAACATTTTCTAAAACTGTTTGAATGGTGTCTGTGAGTATAACAGAACTCATTTGGCAGGCAAAACCCTGAGACATTTTCTGACAGGAAGTGGATACCTGATGTGTTGTATTGCCTTTAAACCTATCCCATTGAAAAACACAGGGGCTGAGGAATATTTTGGCACTTCCTATTGCTTCCACTAGATGTCACCAGCCTTTACAAAGTGTTTTGAGTCTTCTGGAGGGAGATCTGACCGAACAAGAGCCATGGAACGATGATGTCCCATTAGACACCTGGCGCGCGAGTTCATGTTGGGTACCCTCGTTCCAATACGTTATAAAAGAGTATGCATTCGTCCACCTTGAATATTATTCATGTTCTGGTTAAAAAAGGCCCTAATGATTTATGCTATACAACATTTGACATGTTTGAACGAACGTAAATATATTTTTTCCCCTCGTTCATGACGAGAAGTCCGGCTGGCTTAGATCATGTGCTAACAAGACGGAGATTTTTGGACATAAATGATGAGCTTTTTTGAACAAAACTACATTCGTTATGGACCTGTGATACCTGGAAGTGACATCTGATGAAGAGAATCAAAGGTAATGGATTATTTACATAGTATTTTCGATTTTAGATCTCCCCAACATGACGTCTAGTCTGTATCGCAACGCGTATTTTTCTGGGCGCAGTGCTCAGATTATTGCAAAGTGTGATTTCCCAGTAAGGTTATTTTTAAATCTGGCAAGTTGATTGCGTTCAAGAGATGTAAATCTATAATTCTTTAAATGACAATATAATATTTTACCAATGTTTTCTAATTTTAATTATTTAATTTGTGACGCTGACTTGACTGCCGGTTATTGGAGGGAAACGATTTCCTCAACATCAATGCCATAGTAAAACGCTGTTTTTGGATATAAATATGAACTTGATAGAACTAAAAATGCATGCATTGTCTAACATAATGTCCTAGGAGTGTCATCTGATGGAGATTGTAAAAGGTTAGTGCATCATTTTAGCTGGTTTTATGGTTTTGGTGACCCAGTCTTTGAATTGACAAAACATTACACACAACTCTTGTAAATGTACTGTCCTAACATACTCTAAATTTATGCTTTCGCCGTAAAACCTTTTTGAAATCGTAAAACGTGGTTAGATTAAGGAGATGTTTATCTTTCAAAGGGTGTAAAATAGTTGTATGTTTGAAAAATTTGAATTTTGACATTTATTTGGATTCAAATTTGCCGCTCTTGAAATGCACCTGCTGTTGATGGAGTGCACCACGGGTGGCACGCTAGCGTCCCACCTAGCCCATAGAGGTTAAGAAATTTAGCTTCATTCATTTGATTCATATTATGGTATTTCTATTCCAAAAAAAACAAAACCCTCGGGGTTTCCGTTAGGATGGAAAATAAAATATGGTGCTGTACAACGTGTCGGTCGGGAGTAGGCTACAGTACTAAGAGCATAACATTTCCACACCCTAATTGTAGTCTAACCAAACACCCAAACAGAGATTCAGTCCAAATAAAAATCTAATTGATTTATCAAGACCACTCCCCCATGCTTGTCTCAGAGCAGCGTTAAACGGTGCTGAAATAGTTGTAGGCTTTTGCTTCAAATCCTATTGCTTCTAACTTCAATATGCTCTTTAAATAAATAAGACCTACACCACTTTTAACAGCACATTAGTCAACACTAGTGAGACTCATGTCGCCTACGGTAGGTCTACAGTATATCAACAAATATTTTTTTCAATGACGTGACTCAGCCAATAATTAGATTTAGAAGATTGAGGATTCTAAACTAATATCTAAGGGGCATTTTTCATTAAGATCTGTGAGAAAATCTAAAGGGCTTTTATATAATTCTAAATTAGATACTGTAATAAACATGGCAAGTGCCTAATGCCTTACATTAGGGAGAGCAGGCCATGTCCAGACTTTCTCGTTGACCTCAAGTACTCATTAACTCTGTCTTTAATGCTTTTTTTTAGGTTGCATCAGTCATGGACAGAAACTTCTGAGACACAGTATTAATGATGAACACCCGGAGATTCACTGGTAAGCCACTTTTGCCTCGGGATCCATCCCAGTTGGTATTCTGTGTCCACTCCTGGTATCTCTCTTCGCTTACACATCCTTGGAATAGCAGAACAGCAAAACAGTCCGGACGGCCCTTGCTATACCTGGTGAGCAGTTGGTCAAGTTCTGTTGTCAGAAAAGGAATTGAAATGTCAGGGTGAACCGACAACCTGACGAACCCGCCAGGTATGTTGACTCTGCCTGTTGGAGGTGGAGTTCCAGAGCTCACAGGTGTGCCTGGCATGGATTGTGACTCCATCTTGTTCCTCGCCCTCTTCAACGCATCATTGTCCGCTTGACTCTCTGCCAATACCGCCTGGCTCTGGACCAATGCATCAGCTGTCGCCCGTATCGCTGCCCTCAGATAATGTTTCTCTTTCTGCAGGTCTGCCCTTCAATGACTCGATCTCGGTCTTCAAAGTTAGAATCTGATCCATGGACACCTTCATTAGATGAGCAGAATGGTACCGCCAAGAGCCCCCATCGATTACAGTGGCCTATGATAGAAACTGTAGATCAATAAAGAATTAAAAGTGATTCCAATACACAAATGCTGCGTACACATTAAAAATTCATCACTTTTAACAGCACATTACTCAACACTTGTGAGACTCATGTCAGCTACGGTAGACCTACAGTATATCTATAAAAAATAATAATACAATGACGTGACTCTCCGCCAATAATTACATTTAGAGGATTGGAGGATTCTAAATGAATATCTAAGGGCCATTTTATCAATTAGTATATTTGAGTTTAACCACAATATTTGTTGTATTATTTGTTCTGTCTTTTCTGGTGGATTAAACTGAAATTGCAACCAACTTTCTGTGGCTTGTTTAAAAAAATAACAATATTTTGGAGATTATTTCATTTTCAAATAACCTAAATAACCGTCTTGAACACATTGTTACTAATTTGTAAATAAAGCCAGTTTGTTATTTTGAATGATTTATTTCTTTTTTTTAGAGGGAGAGAAACCAAAAGCCTACCCTCGTGTCAGCCCGGCACGGGTATCAAACCAGCATCTGAAAGCAATGCAGTTTGCACTGCGATGCAGTGTCTTAGACCACTGCGCCACTCGGGCGCTGTACAACGTGACCGGTCGTGAGTACAGGCTACAGGACTACAGTAAGAGCAAAATAATCCTCACATTTCCACCCCTCATCGTAGTCTAAGTTTCTCTTAGAATAAAAACCTTGGTGTAACAACAGTTTTAGTAAGTAAGTGCACAATTATCAGTTTGTATTTGGTTTATGTCGCCCATTCATTGTCAGTTAGAGACACAGTAGCGCCTTGGGACCCAAAAGCATAATCAGTGCACTAACTCCCCCTTGCGCTGGTCTGGAGCAGTGAATTAGTGACGCAGGGTACCGTACTAAACCACAAATTATCTCTAATAAATGTTGGGTCTTGAAGATGTGCTCCGTTCGTTCTCCATATTCTCACTAAGTGTATTTTCTGTTGGTGTAATTAAGCATGATACAGGAGAATGATCCAATATCACTATATTTAAGCAGTAAAGCCAAAGGAGGTGTGATGTATATGGCTGATATACCACGGCTAAGGGCTGTTCTTAAGCACGACACAACGCGGAGTGCCTGACACAGCCCTTGACCGTGGTATATTGGCCCTATATCACAAACCCCCCAGAGGTGCCTTATTGCTATTATAAACTGGTTATCAATGTAATTAAAGCAGTAAAAATACTTTTGTCATACTCATGGTATACGGTCTGATATACCATGGCTGTACGCCAATCAGCATTCAGGGCTCGAACCACCCAGTTTATAATATGGATTTCAGAACCCAGTATATTGTATGGAAGTAAAAATGTAGTCAATTCTTGAATAGCTTTACTTACTTTGAGAAAACAAGTTGGGAATAATAGAGAAGAGATGAACATTTCCAGGCTCTTTGGAATTTCCTTGACTTTCCCTTTATGTATTGCTATGTCTGTCTAACTTGCTGAATGCCTGATTTCGGTCACCTGCTAAAATAACACTTCCTGTCTGGGTTTGATATAACATGAATTCTATCTAAAAACATCAAGTTTGCCCCTTGGTGGGATATACAATGAAATCAATGTGTATTTTTTTCCCCATGTAAGGTACAATTCAAAATTAGCAAACATCTTTCTTGGTCTGTATGCTGGGATACAAGGGAAAAGGGTGCATTCTTATGTATCAGGATACCTACACCTCTACTGTTACTACAGCAGGGGGCAGTATAGACCTGTTGTACCTACAGTAGGGGGCCGTATAGACCTGTTGTACCTACAGTAGGGGGGAGTATAGACCTGTTGTTACTACAGTAGGGGGCAGTATAGACCTGTTGTTACTACAGTAGGGGGCAGTATAGACCTGGTGTTACTACAGTAGGGGGCAGTATAGACCTGTTGTTACTACAGTAGGGGGCAGTATAGACCTGTTACTACAGTAGGGGGCAGTATAGACCTGTTGTTACTACAGTAGGGGGCAGTATAGACCTGTTGTTACTACAGTAGGGGGCAGTATAGACCTGTTGTTACTACAGTAGGGGGCAGTATAGACCTGTTGTTACTACAGTAGGTGGCAGTATAGACCTGTTGTTACTACAGTAGGTGGCAGTATAGACCTGTTGTTACTCCAGTAGGGGGCAGTATAGACCTGTTGTTACTACAGTAGGGGGCAGTATAGACCTGTTGTTACTACAGCAGGGGGCAGCATAGACCTGTTGTTACTACAGTAGGGGGCAGTATAGACCTGTTGTTACTACAGTAGGGGGCAGTATAGACCTGTTGTTATTACAGCAGGGGGCAGTATAGACCTGTTGTTACTACAGTAGGGGGCAGTATAGACCTGTTGTTACTACAGCAGGGGGCAGTATAGACCTGTTGTTATTACAGCAGGGGGCAGTATAGACCTGTTACTACAGTAGGGGGCAGTATAGACCTGTTGTTACTACAGTAGGGGGCAGTATAGACCTGTTGTTACTACAGTAGGGGGCAGTATAGACCTGTTGTTACTACAGTAGGGGGCAGCATTGGCTCTCTCCAACCAAGCTCCTCTTTAAATATTCAATTTCTCATTTTTTGAAGTGTAGCTCTTGCAGGAAAACCCCACCTGCTGAAAATCTCTTTAAATATTCAAGAACCTTGTGGTCCCCCGCCCATCATCATGAAGCCTGTGCACATTCCATGTAATAAATTAGATTTAATTAATAAATTAGACTTTACATGTACAGAATCAAAGTTAACCTCATCTGTTCCATCTGTCATTGAGAAACCAGAGGCATATGAGGGCAGTGGACATCCCATGGATATGGAAGAGTCCATAGTATGGATACATAGTTATTGTATACCTTACATATATAAAACCTATGAACATGTAGGCTGAGCAAACATTTAACAAGAACACATAAAACATAAAGCTTCTTTCTACTTTGAAGCACTGTGCCTTTTTTAGGGGCTTCAAGATCCTACTCCTCTCCTAATATCTGTGGATTATGTCACTGTACATAGGAGAAAGACCGCGACTTAAATACTGTGGTCAGTTTGTAATACCTTGTGAGTTAAATTCAAGTATAGTGGCTGGTGGGGCTCTACTTGTGGAGAGTAGGTCCACTGAAAGACCGAAGTGAGACCGAAGTTCGATTCCCACGGGGGACCAGTACGGAGATGAAAAAATTTATGAAATGTATGCATTCACTACTGTAAGTCGCTCTGGATAAGAGCGTCTGCTAAATGACTAAAATGTAAATGTAACTGGCTGATAGTACTGCTCTCCGTGGGCTGATAGTACTCCTCTCCGTGGGCTGATAGTACTGCTCTCCGTGGGCTGATAGTACTGCTCTCCGTGGGCTGATAGTACTGCTCTCCGTGGGCTGATAGTACTGCTCTCCGTGGGCTGATAGTACTCCTCTCCGTGGGCTGATAGTACTCCTCTCCGTGGGCTGATAGTACTGCTCTCCGTGGGCTGATAGTACTGCTCTCCGTGGGCTGATAGTACTGCTCTCCGTGGGCTGATAGTACTGCTCTCCGTGGGCTGATAGTACTCCTCTCCGTGGGCTGATAGTACTGCTCTGGATAAGAGCGTCTGCTAAATGACTAAAATGTAAACTATAAACGAACAAACAAGGAATAATAATAACTTACAAAAAAAGTCACAAAAATAAAATGAAATTACATTGTAGTATACACTGAGTCTACAAAACATTAGGAACACCTTCCTAATAACACTTCTGTAGCTTGTCAACTATGTGTCTGTCTATCCCTGTTCTCTCCTCTCTGCACAGGCCATACAAACGCTTCACACCGCGTGGCCGCTGCCACTCTAACCTGGTGGTCCCAGCGCGCACGACCCACGTGGAGTTCCAGGTCTCCGGCAGCCTCTGGAACTGCCGGTCTGCAGCCAACAAGGCTGAGTTCATCTCAGCCTATGCTACCCTCCAGTCCCTAGACTTCCTGGCGCTGACGGAAACATGGATTACCACAGAAAACACTGCTACTCCTACTGCTCTCTCTTCGTCTGCCCACGTGTTCTCGCATACCCCTAGAGCATCGAGCCAGCGGGGTGGTGGCACTGGAATCCTCATCTCTCCCAAGTGGACATTCTCTCTTTCTCCCCTGACCCATCTGTCTATCTCCTCATTTGAATTCCATGCTGTCACAGTTACCAGCCCTTTCAAGCTTAACATCCTTATCATTTATCGCCCTCCAGGTTCCCTTGGAGAGTTCATCAATGAGCTTGACGCCTTGATAAGTTCCTTTCCTGAGGATGGCTCACCTCTCACAGTTCTGGGTGACTTTAACCTCCCCACGTCTACCTTTGACTCATTCCTCTCTGCCTCCTTCTTTCCACTCCTCTCCTCTTTTGACCTCACCCACTCACCTTCCCCTCCTACTCACAAGGCAGGCAATACGCTTGACCTCATCTTTACTAGATGCTGTTCTTCCAATAATCTCATTGCAACTCCCCTCCAAATCTCCGACCACTACCTTGTATCCTTTTCCCTCTTGCTCTCATCCAACACTTCTCACTCTGCCCCTACTCGGATGGTATTGCGCCGTCCCAACCTTCGCTCTCTCTCTCCCGCTACTCTCTCCTCTTCCATCCTATCATCTCTTCCCTCTGCTCAAACCTTCTCCAACCTATCTCCTGATTCTGCCTCCTCAACCCTCCTCTCCTCCCTTTCTGCATCCTTTGATTTTCTCTGTCCCCTATCCTCCAGGCCGGCTCGGTCCTCCCCTCCTGCTCTGTGGCTCGACGACTCACTACGAGCTCACAGAACAAGGCTCCGGGCAGCCGAGCGGAAATGGAGGAAAACTCGCCTCCCTGCGGACCTGGCATCCTTTCACTCACTCCTCTCTACATTCTCCTCTTCTGTCTCTGCTGCTAAAGCCACTTTCTACCACTCTAAATTCCAAGCATCTGCCTCTAACCCTAGGAAGCTCTTTGCTACCTTCTCCTCCCTCCTGAATCCTCCTCCCCCTCCCCCCCCCCTCCTCCCTCTCTGCGGATGACTTCGTCAACCATTTTGAAAAGAAGGTTGACGATATCCGATCCTCGTTTGCTAAGTCAAACGACACCGCTGGTCCTGCTCACACTGCCCTACCCTGTGCTTTGACCTCTTTCTCCCCTCTCTCTCCAGATGAAATCTCGCGTCTTGTGACGGCCGGCCGCCCAACAACCTGCCCACTTGACCCTATCCCCTCCTCTCTTCTCCAGACCATTTCCGGAGACCTTCTCCCGTTCCTCACCTCGCTCATCAACTCATCCTTGACCGCTGGCTACGTCCCTTCCGTCTTCAAGAGAGCGAGAGTTGCACCCCTTCTGAAAAAACCTACACACGATCCCTCCGATGTCAACAACTACAGACCAGTATCCCTTCTTTCTTTTCTCTCCAAAACTCTTGAACGTGCCGTCCTTGGCCAGCTCTCCTGCTATCTCTCTCAGAATGACCTTCTTGATCCTAATCAGTCAGGTTTCAAGACTGGGCATTCAACTGAGACTGCTCTTCTCTGTGTCACGGAGGCTCTCCGCACTGCTAAAGCTAACTCTCTCTCCTCTGCTCTCATCCTTCTAGACCTATCTGCTGCCTTTGATACTGTGAACCATCAGATCCTCCTCTCCACCCTCTCCGAGTTGGGCATCTCCGGCGCGGCCCACGCTTGGATTGCGTCCTACCTGACAGGTCGCTCCTACCAGGTGGCGTGGCGAGAATCTGTCTCCGCACGATGCGCTCTCACCACTGGTGTCCCCCAGGGCTCTGTTCTAGGCCCTCTCCTATTCTCGCTATACACCAAGTCACTTGGCTCTGTCATATCCTCACATGGTCTCTCCTATCATTGCTATGCAGACGACACACAATTAATCTTCTCCTTTCCCCCTTCTGATAACCAGGCGGCGAATCGCATCTCTGCATGTCTGTCAGACATATCAGTGTGGATGACGGATCACCAGCTCAAGCTGAACCTCGGCAAGACGGAGCTGCTCTTCCTCCCGGGGAAGGACTGCCCGTTCCATGATCTCGCCATCACGGTTGACAACTCCCTTGTGTCCTCCTCCCAGAGTGCTAAGAACCTTGGCGTGATCCTGGACAACACCCTGTCGTTCTCCACTAACATCAAGGCGGTGACCCGATCCTGTAGGTTCATGCTCTACAACATTCGCAGAGTACGACCCTGCCTCACACAGGAAGCGGCGCAGGTCCTAATCCAGGCACTTGTCATCTCCCGTCTGGATTACTGCAACTCGCTGTTGGCTGGGCTCCCTGCCTGTTCCATTAAACCCCTACAACTCATCCAGAACGCCGCAGCCCGTCTGGTGTTCAACCTTCCCAAGTTCTCTCACGTCACCCCGCTCCTCCGCTCTCTCCACTGGCTTCCAGTTGAAGCTCGCATCCGCTACAAGACCATGGTGATTGCCTACGGAGCTGTGAAGGGAACAGCACCTCCATACCTTCAGGCTCTGATCAGGCCCTACACCCAAACAAGGGCACTGCGTTCATCCACCACTGGCCTGCTGGCCCCCCTACCTCTGAGGAAGCACAGTTCCCGCTCAGCCCAGTCAAAACTGTTCGCTGCTCTGGCACCCCAATGGTGGAACAAGCTCCCTCACGACGCCAGGACAGCGGAGTCAATCACCACCTTCCGGAGACACCTGAAACCCCACCTCTTTAAGGAATACCTAGGATAGGATAAAGTAATCCTTCTAACCCCCCCCCCCCTTAAAAGATTTAGATGCACTATTGTAAAGTGGTTGTTCCACTGGATATCATAAGGTGAATGCACCATTTTGTAAGTCGCTCTGGATAAGAGCGTCTGCTAAATGACTTAACCTCTTGGGGCTAGGTGGGACGCTAGCGTGCCACCTGTGGTGCACTCCATCAACAGCAGGTGCATTTCAAGAGCGGCAAATTTGAATCCAAATAAATGTCAAAATTCAAATTTTTCAAAAATACAACTATGTTACACCATTTGAAAGATAAACATCTCCTTAATCTAACCACGTTTTACGATTTCAAAAAGGTTTTACGGCGAAAGCATAAATTTAGAGTATGTTAGGACAGTACATTTACAAGAGTTGTGTGTAATGTTTTGTCAAGTCAAAGACAGGGTCACCAAAACCATAAAACCAGCTAAAATGATACACTAACCTTTTACAATCTCCATCAGATGACACTCCTAGGACATTATGTTAGACAATGCATGCATTTTTAGTTCTATCAAGTTCATATTTATATACAAAAACAGCGTTTTACTATGGCATTGATGTTGAGGAAATCGTTTCCCTCCAATAACCGGCAGTCAAGTCAGCGTCACAAATTAAATAATTAAAATTAGAAAACATTGGTAAAATATTATATTGTCATTTAAAGAATTATAGATTTACATCTTTTGAACGCAATCAACTTGCCAGATTTAAAAATAACCTTACTGGGAAATCACACTTTGCAATAATCTGAGCACTGTGCCCAGAAAAATACGCGTTGCGATACAGACTAGACGTCATGTTGGGGAGATCTAAAATCGAAAATACTATGTAAATAATCCATTACCTTTGATTCTCTTCATCAGATGTCACTTCCAGGTATCACAGGTCCATAACGAATGTAGTTTTGTTCAAAAAAGCTCATCATTTATGTCCAAAAATCTCCGTCTCGTTAGCACATGATGTAAGCCAGCCGGACTTCTCGTCATGAACGAGGGGAAAAAATATATTTCCGTTCGTTCAAACATGTCAAACGTTGTATAGCATAAATCATTAGGGCCTTTTTTAACCAGAACATGAATAATATTCAAGGTGGACGAATGCATAGCCTTTTATAACGTATTGGAACGAGGGTACCCAACATGAAGTAGCGCGCCAGGTGTCTAATGGGACATCACCGTTCCATGGCTCTTGTTCGGTCAGATCTCCCTCCAGAAGACTCAAAACACTTTGTAAAGGCTGGTGACATCTAGTGGAAGCAATAGGAAGTGCCAAAATATTCCTAAACCCCTGTGTTTTTCAATGGGATAGGTTTAAACTCAATACAACACATCAGGTATCCACTTCCTGTCAGAAAATGTCTCAGGGTTTTGCCTGCCAAATGAGTTCTGTTATACTCACAGACACCATTCAAACAGTTTTGGAAACTTTAGAGTGTTTTCTATCCATATATAATAAGTATATGCATATTCTAGTTACTGGGTAGGATTAGTAACCAGATTAAATCGGGTACATTTTTTTTATCCAGACGTGCAAATGCTGCCCCCTAGACCCAACAGGTTAAATGTAATGTAATGTAATATTGAATTGCATCCCTCTTCTGCCCTCATAAAAGCCTCAATTTGGTCGGGGCAGGGACTCTATAAGGTGCCCACAGGGATGCTGGTCCATGTTGATTCCACTGCTTCCAACAGTTGTGTCAAGTTGGCTGGTAGTGGATCTCTACTCCAAATAGCTTGTTCCACCTCACAGATGAGATTATATCCTGCTGAAAAATGTAATTTGCAGATGGATACACTGCTACCATGAAGGGATGCACCAGATTGGCAGTGATGTTCAGATATCTTGTGGCATTCAAAATGTTGCTCCACTTTTATCAAGGGGCCCAATGTGTGCCATGAAAACACACCCCACACCGTCACAACCTGGTTCAGGTTATCAGTCAACCTACCAGGGTAGTTACAAACAGCCCCTGTCAAAGTGGGTGGGGTTATATCCTGCCTGTTTGGCCCTGTCCGGGGGTATCGTCAGACGGGGCCACAGTGTCTCCTGACCCCTCCTGTCTCAGCCTCCAGTATTTATGCTGCAATAGTCTGTGTCGGGGAGCAATTAAAATATATATATAATGTAACCTTTATTTAACTAGGCAAGTCAGTTAAGAACAAATTATTATTTACAATGACGGCCTACCTAGGGTCAGTCTGTTATATCTGGAGTATTTCTCCTGTCTTATCCTGTGTCCTTTGTTAATTTAAGTATGCTCCCTCTAATTCTCTCTCTCTCCATCTCCTCCCGGAGGACCTGAGCCCTAGGACCATGCCTCAGGACTACCTGGCCTGACTCCTCCTTGCTGTCCCCAGTCCACCAGGTCGTGCTGCTGCTCCAGTTTGAACTGTTCTGCCTGTGGCGATGGAACCCTGACCTGTTCACCGGACGTGCTACCTTATCCCGGACCTGCTGTTTTCGACTCTCTCTCTCCACCGCACCTGCTGTCTCTAACGCTGAATGCTCAGCTATGAAAAGCCAACTGACATTTACTCCTGAGGTGCTGACCTGTTGCACCCTCGACAACCACTGTGATTATTATTATTTGACCCTGCTGGTCATCTATGAACGTTTTAACATCTTGGCCATGTAGTGTTATAATTTCCACCCGGCACAGCCAGAAGAGGACTTGCCAGCCCTCATAGCCTGGTTCCTCTCTAGGTTTCTTCCTAGGTTTATGCCTTTCTAGGGAGTTTTTCCTAGCCCCCATGCTTCTACATCTGCATTGCTTGCTGTTTGGGGTTTTAGGCTGGGTTTCTGTATTAGCACTTTGTGACATCTGCTGATGTAAGAAGGGATTTATAAATAAATTTGATTGATAGATTGACAGGAATGAAATCATCAACATTGATCAAATCTTTACTAATGCTGCAGAAATCTGCTCTAAAGCAGTATCCAGATCCATCAGATGTAGTGATCACAATACAGTAGCCATATCTAGGAAAACCAAAGTTCCAAAGGCTGGGCCTAATATAGTGTATAAGAGGTCATACAATAAGTTTGTAGTGATTCATATGTTGTTGATGTAAAGAATATTTGCTGGTCTGTGGTGAATAATGAGGAGCAACCAGACGCTGCACTTAACACATTTATGAAATTGCTTATTCCAGTTACTAATAAGCACGCACCCAATAAGAAAAACTTTGCCGTACCTTAAATGAAATTTTGGGCAAAAATCCATAGATTGAATCAGATGGCTCATGCATCACAAAACTCACTGATATTGCCAACTACTTTAATGATGTTTTCCATTTGCAAGATTAGCAAACTTAGGCATGACATGCCAGAAACAAAACGCTGACACTACACATCCAAGTATAACTGATCAAATTATGAAAGACAAGCACTGTAATTTTGAATTCCGTAAGGTCAGTGTGGAAGAGGAACAAATTATTGTTGTCTATCAACAATAACAAGCCACCGGGGTCTGAGAACTTGGATGAAACTTTACTTAGGATAATAGTGGATGATATTGCCACTCCTATTTCCCACATCTTCAATCAAAGCCTACTAGAAAGTGTGTGCCCTCAGGCCTGGAGGGAAGCTAGTCATTCCGCTACCTAAGAAAAGTAAAACCCCCTTTACTAAGGGTTACCAACCCCTAGTAAACTTTTGGAAAAAAAATAGTTTGACAAGATACAATCTTACTGATCATTGACCTGTTCAGTTAGGTGACCTGTTGACCTGTTCAGTTAGATGACCTGTTGACCTGATGACCTGTTCAGTTAGATGATCTGTTGACCTGTTCAGGTAGATGACCTGATGATTTGTTCAGTAAGATGACCTGTTGACCTGTTGACCTGTTCAGTAAGATGACCTGTTGACCTGTTCAGTTAGATGACCTGTTGACCTGTTCAGTTAGATGACCTGTTGACCTGTTCAGTTAGATGACCTGATGACCTGTTCAGGTAGATGACCTGATGACCTGTTCAGGTAGATGACCTGATGACCTGTTCAGTTAGATGACCTGATGACCTGTTCAGTTAGATGACCTGATGACCTGTTCAGGTAGATGACCTGATGACCTGTTCAGGTAGATGACCTGATGACCTGTTCAGTTAGATGACCTGTTGAGTTAGATGACCTGTTGACCTGTTCAGTTAGATGACCTGATGACCTGTTCAGGTAGATGACCTGATGACCTGTTCAGGTAGATGACCTGATGACCTGTTCAGTTAGATGACCTGTTGAGTTAGATGACCTGTTGACCTGTTCAGTTAGATGACCTGTTGACCTGTTCAGTTAGATGACCTGTTGACCTGTTGACCTGTTGGCCTGTTCAGTTAGATGACCTGTTGAGTAAGGTGATGGTATGGGACTGTAGGTGCGAGTAAGGATGACAAAGGCAGAGAGTGGTACCGTTTACAAGGAATTTATTCCGTCACACGGTAATTTGGGGGGAAAGGGGCTGGACGGAACCAAAGCAAAGAAAGTAAATGTCAAAGCCCCCTCTCCTACCTTACCTGCCTACCCACTACTTACATACATGAAGGGGACATTTTGGCATTTGCTGTATGATCGATGAGAAACTCCATATTGCAAATGTACGGTCCGGCGGCGGGCCGTGCACCGGGGCCAGATCTTCCGGGAAGTCATCGAACGAAGTCTCTCGGACATTCGGTTTCCGTTTTATAAAATGTTCACATTTTGGTCATTTTTCCGCAGTCCTGAAAAATACCACCAGATGGCAAATGTAATCATATTGCAAATGTACAAAACATCACCAATCACGACGTGGCCTTTTCTCCTAAATGGAAAAGACTTCGAAGACGAAACTTGGTGAGCATAGGTTTGACATAATGGGCAGTTGGCCCCGAACAAGATGAAGTCGAGGCCTCAACGCTTTTTGAGTTAATGCCATTTTTCTGGGATTAAAGGTCAAAAACGAAAATAGAGAGCTAATTTGACCGCTTCATGTCAAAGTACATGAACCTCCGGTGTCAGGAAAAAAAGAACCAGACATTTATCTATTGTAATTTAAGAGAAATCATACAATGTACAATTGGTGATGTTTAAAAAAGGTGTGTTTTTTCCAAAAAGGTTACAGATCCAGTTGCAGCGTGTTCACACGAATCTGTTAAGGCGGGTTTCGGTGCTCTGCGAGATTTCTGTGACTTTCTGAAATAACACACACTCATTCAACCCTCTGTAAATAAGTCAGTTCTTAACGTAAAGACTTAAAACTAAATATTCTATAAGAGCTTACCCCAAGGAGGATATGTGTTCACTTTCAGCTTCCTGTGTTAAACGGAAGTGCCTTCAAATGGTGTCATAGGGCTGTTTCGAAGGGTTAAAAAGGTCAGATATTTTAGGCAACCCTCATGAACTGTAAATCAATCATTTCTCCCATCAGATTTCCAAGAAAAGCTCACACACACACACACACACACACAGCAAGGATGGAGTGACACAGTGTGGGGCTTAGAGACACACAGAGCCTGCAATAGTTACCTTTGTTAGAACTATCAAAGAACCGTCAGACCTAGAGCTCTGAAACTTTAGAAACCTGTTCTAGAGCTCAAGTCGATAGTGCACGGTGAGTTATGTGGCTCTAGAAGGTTCTCAGACCGAGAAACAGCCTCGTACATTTGCAATAACTTCAATTCATTTTGACCATCACGAAAATGACGACATTTAGAAAAGTCCCAGAGTCGCAAGACTAGGTGCATTGAAACCGCCTCGGCCCATAGACAGACCCTAACATTTCTGTCCGATTGCTCATTCAACGACCCCGTAGCAACGCCCGGAAAATGTGGATTTTCAGCACCAATTAAGGTCGCTGCTCGGCCTCCAAATGACCTATCGAGCCGAAACTTGGGATTCGGGGTCGCCTCAGCTAGGCCTACACATAATGTCAGAACTGGACCCGCAACTTGAACGTAACTACGTGTTTTTTTTTTTTTGGTCAGCTCTCCCATAGAAGTTTACTGTCTATGCGGTAAGACCTGGGCGGACCACCCCCTGTATTTTGGTTAGCGCCATGTGGTGCTAAATTAGGTAAGGGAACACCCCCCTGAAATGGACAAAAATGAATGGGATCTTATTGGCATCGTACGAAACATACACACGATGCACTGAAATGGACGTCGTTTCATTCAAAACTGATTGCAAATGCCAAGTGACACACAGCAAAAATCTAATAGATGGCGAGCTCGCTCCACCGTAAATGTTCTTATTGCAAATGTTTTAATTTTTGTTGTTTTATTGCAAAAAAGAGCCTCCGACCGCTCTGCCATCGGGTGGGTGGTCGAAAACTGCCCGAAAACGGCGGGTGAACTCCTCATAATGGTCCAACGCCGCATCTCCTCCTCCACACACAGCGCTGGCCCACTCCAGGGCTCTCCCGGTGAAACACGAGACGAGGGCGAAACTCTTCTTACGGTCAGTTGGAACTGGGTGGACCGTGGCCAGATAAAGTTCTAATTGGAGCAGGAAACCCCTGGCAGCACTTCCGTCGTAACCCTGAGGCAAGGCTAGACTGATGCCACCGGGTTCGAATAGACCCCGGTTGGGCTGGTGGAGGCGCTGGATGAATTCCCTGTCTCTCCCAGCGGTCCAGATTCTGGTCAAAGCGATCCATGGCGGCGCATAGATGGTGTAGCTTCTCTGCATTCTCCTGGATGCACTCCTCCACCTCCCTGTCCGGGGTATCTTCTCCTGCTGACTTCAATATATGGGTCGGTGATTCCGTCATAATAGTGTATGTAGGTGGCAGGGAAGTCAGGCGCAGGAGAAACCAAATTGGTTAAACTGGAGTATTTAATGACAAAACAAACTCAAAAACCAAAGTACAAAATAACATGGGTAACATATACCCGTCTTACACCGATACAAATACACACTTAACATATCACAAACAATCACCGACAAGGACATGAGGGGAAACAGAGGGTTAAATACATAACATGTAATTAATGGGATTGGAAACAGGTGTGATGTAAGACAAGACAAAACCAATGGATAATGAAAAACTGATCAAAGATGGCTAGAAGACCGGTGACGTCGACCGCCGAACACCACCCGAGCAAGGAGGGGCATTGACTGAGGGTTATATCCTGCGTTGGTTGTTTCTCAGAGAGATGAGGGTTATATCCTGGGTTGGTTGTTTCTCAGAGAGATGAGGGTTATATCCTGGGTTGGTTGTTCATCAGTAGAGAGATGAGGGTTATATCCTGGGTTGGTTGTTTCTCAGAGAGATGAGGGATATATCCTGGGTTGGTTGTTTCTCAGAGAGATGAGGGTTATATCCTGGGTTGGTTGTTCATCAGTAGAGAGATGAGGGTTATATCCTGGGTTGGTTGTTCCTCAGAGAGATGAGGGATATATCCTGGGTTGGTTGTTTCTCAGAGAGATGAGGGTTATATCCTGGGTTGGTTGTTCCTCAGTAGAGAGATGAGGGTTATATCCTGGGTTGGTTGTAAGTCGCTCTGGATAAGAGCGTCTGCTAAATGACTAAAATGTTAACTATAAACGAACAAACAAGGAATAATAATAACTTACAAAAAAAGTCACAAAAATAAAATGAAATTACATTGTAGTATACACTGAGTCTACAAAACATTAGGAACACCTTCCTAATATTGAATTGCATCCCTCTTCTGCCCTCATAAAAGCCTCAATTTGGTCGGGGCAGGGACTCTATAAGGTGCCCACAGGGATGCTGGTCCATGTTGATTCCACTGCTTCCAACAGTTGTGTCAAGTTGGCTGGTAGTGGATCTCTACTCCAAATAGCTTGTTCCACCTCACAGATGAGATTATATCCTGCTGAAAAATGTAATTTGCAGATGGATACACTGCTACCATGAAGGGATGCACCAGATTGGCAGTGATGTTCAGATATCTTGTGGCATTCAAAATGTTGCTCCACTTTTATCAAGGGGCCCAATGTGTGCCATGAAAACACACCCCACACCGTCACAACCTGGTTCAGGTTATCAGTCAACCTACCAGGGTAGTTACAAACAGCCCCTGTCAAAGTGGGTGGGGTTATATCCTGCCTGTTTGGCCCTGTCCGGGGGTATCGTCAGACGGGGCCACAGTGTCTCCTGACCCCTCCTGTCTCAGCCTCCAGTATTTATGCTGCAATAGTCTGTGTCGGGGAGCAATTAAAATATATATATAATGTAACCTTTATTTAACTAGGCAAGTCAGTTAAGAACAAATTATTATTTACAATGACGGCCTACCTAGGGTCAGTCTGTTATATCTGGAGTATTTCTCCTGTCTTATCCTGTGTCCTTTGTTAATTTAAGTATGCTCCCTCTAATTCTCTCTCTCTCCATCTCCTCCCGGAGGACCTGAGCCCTAGGACCATGCCTCAGGACTACCTGGCCTGACTCCTCCTTGCTGTCCCCAGTCCACCAGGTCGTGCTGCTGCTCCAGTTTGAACTGTTCTGCCTGTGGCGATGGAACCCTGACCTGTTCACCGGACGTGCTACCTTATCCCGGACCTGCTGTTTTCGACTCTCTCTCTCCACCGCACCTGCTGTCTCTAACGCTGAATGCTCAGCTATGAAAAGCCAACTGACATTTACTCCTGAGGTGCTGACCTGTTGCACCCTCGACAACCACTGTGATTATTATTATTTGACCCTGCTGGTCATCTATGAACGTTTTAACATCTTGGCCATGTAGTGTTATAATTTCCACCCGGCACAGCCAGAAGAGGACTTGCCAGCCCTCATAGCCTGGTTCCTCTCTAGGTTTCTTCCTAGGTTTATGCCTTTCTAGGGAGTTTTTCCTAGCCCCCATGCTTCTACATCTGCATTGCTTGCTGTTTGGGGTTTTAGGCTGGGTTTCTGTATTAGCACTTTGTGACATCTGCTGATGTAAGAAGGGATTTATAAATAAATTTGATTGATAGATTGACAGGAATGAAATCATCAACATTGATCAAATCTTTACTAATGCTGCAGAAATCTGCTCTAAAGCAGTATCCAGATCCATCAGATGTAGTGATCACAATATAGTAGCCATATCTAGGAAAACCAAAGTTCCAAAGGCTGGGCCTAATATAGTGTATAAGAGGTCATACAATAAGTTTGTAGTGATTCATATGTTGTTGATGTAAAGAATATTTGCTGGTCTGTGGTGAATAATGAGGAGCAACCAGACGCTGCACTTAACACATTTATGAAATTGCTTATTCCAGTTACTAATAAGCACGCACCCAATAAGAAAAACTTTGCAGTACCTTAAATGAAATTTTGGGCAAAAATCCATAGATTGAATCAGATGGCTCATGCATCACAAAACTCACTGATATTGCCAACTACTTTAATGATGTTTTCCATTTGCAAGATTAGCAAACTTAGGCATGACATGCCAGAAACAAAACGCTGACACTACACATCCAAGTATAACTGATCAAATTATGAAAGACAAGCACTGTAATTTTGAATTCCGTAAGGTCAGTGTGGAAGAGGAACAAATTATTGTTGTCTATCAACAATGACAAGCCACCGGGGTCTGAGAACTTGGATGAAACTTTACTTAGGATAATAGTGGATGATATTGCCACTCCTATTTCCCACATCTTCAATCGAAGCCTACTAGAAAGTGTGTGCCCTCAGGCCTGGAGGGAAGCTAGTCATTCCGCTACCTAAGAAAAGTAAAACCCCCTTTACTAAGGGTTACCAACCCCTAGTAAACTTTTGGAAAAAAAATAGTTTGACAAGATACAATCTTACTGATCATTGACCTGTTCAGTTAGGTGACCTGTTGACCTGTTCAGTTAGATGACCTGTTGACCTGATGACCTGTTCAGTTAGATGATCTGTTGACCTGTTCAGGTAGATGACCTGATGATTTGTTCAGTAAGATGACCTGTTGACCTGTTGACCTGTTCAGTAAGATGACCTGTTGACCTGTTCAGTTAGATGACCTGTTGACCTGTTCAGTTAGATGACCTGTTGACCTGTTCAGTTAGATGACCTGATGACCTGTTCAGGTAGATGACCTGATGACCTGTTCAGGTAGATGACCTGATGACCTGTTCAGTTAGATGACCTGATGACCTGTTCAGTTAGATGACCTGATGACCTGTTCAGGTAGATGACCTGATGACCTGTTCAGGTAGATGACCTGATGACCTGTTCAGTTAGATGACCTGTTGAGTTAGATGACCTGTTGACCTGTTCAGTTAGATGACCTGATGACCTGTTCAGGTAGATGACCTGATGACCTGTTCAGGTAGATGACCTGATGACCTGTTCAGTTAGATGACCTGTTGAGTTAGATGACCTGTTGACCTGTTCAGTTAGATGACCTGTTGACCTGTTGACCTGTTGGCCTGTTCAGTTAGATGACCTGTTGAGTAAGGTGATGGTATGGGACTGTAGGTGCGAGTAAGGATGACAAAGGCAGAGAGTGGTACCGTTTACAAGGAATTTATTCCGTCACACGGTAATTTGGGGGGAAAGGGGCTGGACGGAACCAAAGCAAAGAAAGTAAATGTCAAAGCCCCCTCTCCTACCTTACCTGCCTACCCACTACTTACATACATGAAGGGGACATTTTGGCATTTGCTGTATGATCGATGAGAAACTCCATATTGCAAATGTACGGTCCGGCGGCGGGCCGTGCACCGGGGCCAGATCTTCCGGGAAGTCATCGAACGAAGTCTCTCGGACATTCGGTTTCCGTTTTATAAAATGTTCACATTTTGGTCATTTTTCCGCAGTCCTGAAAAATACCACCAGATGGCAAATGTAATCATATTGCAAATGTACAAAACATCACCAATCACGACGTGGCCTTTTCTCCTAAATGGAAAAGACTTCGAAGACGAAACTTGGTGAGCATAGGTTTGACATAATGGGCAGTTGGCCCCGAACAAGATGAAGTCGAGGCCTCAACGCTTTTTGAGTTAATGCCATTTTTCTGGGATTAAAGGTCAAAAACGAAAATAGAGAGCTAATTTGACCGCTTCATGTCAAAGTACATGAACCTCCGGTGTCAGGAAAAAAAGAACCAGACATTTATCTATTGTAATTTAAGAGAAATCATACAATGTACAATTGGTGATGTTTAAAAAAGGTGTGTTTTTTCCAAAAAGGTTACAGATCCAGTTGCAGCGTGTTCACACGAATCTGTTAAGGCGGGTTTCGGTGCTCTGCGAGATTTCTGTGACTTTCTGAAATAACACACACTCATTCAACCCTCTGTAAATAAGTCAGTTCTTAACGTAAAGACTTAAAACTAAATATTCTATAAGAGCTTACCCCAAGGAGGATATGTGTTCACTTTCAGCTTCCTGTGTTAAACGGAAGTGCCTTCAAATGGTGTCATAGGGCTGTTTCGAAGGGTTAAAAAGGTCAGATATTTTAGGCAACCCTCATGAACTGTAAATCAATCATTTCTCCCATCAGATTTCCAAGAAAAGCTCACACACACACACACACACACACACACACACACACACACACACACAGCAAGGATGGAGTGACACAGTGTGGGGCTTAGAGACACACAGAGCCTGCAATAGTTACCTTTGTTAGAACTATCAAAGAACCGTCAGACCTAGAGCTCTGAAACTTTAGAAACCTGTTCTAGAGCTCAAGTCGATAGTGCAAGGTGAGTTATGTGGCTCTAGAAGGTTCTCAGACCGAGAAACAGCCTCGTACATTTGCAATAACTTCAATTCATTTTGACCATCACGAAAATGACGACATTTAGAAAAGTCCCAGAGTCGCAAGACTAGGTGCATTGAAACCGCCTCGGCCCATAGACAGACCCTAACATTTCTGTCCGATTGCTCATTCAACGACCCCGTAGCAACGCCCGGAAAATGTGGATTTTCAGCACCAATTAAGGTCGCTGCTCGGCCTCCAAATGACCTATCGAGCCGAAACTTGGGATTCGGGGTCGCCTCAGCTAGGCCTACACATAATGTCAGAACTGGACCCGCAACTTGAACGTAACTACGTGTTTTTTTTTTTTTGGTCAGCTCTCCCATAGAAGTTTACTGTCTATGCGGTAAGACCTGGGCGGACCACCCCCTGTATTTTGGTTAGCGCCATGTGGTGCTAAATTAGGTAAGGGAACACCCCCCTGAAATGGACAAAAATGAATGGGATCTTATTGGCATCGTACGAAACATACACACGATGCACTGAAATGGACGTCGTTTCATTCAAAACTGATTGCAAATGCCAAGTGACACACAGCAAAAATCTAATAGATGGCGAGCTCGCTCCACCGTAAATGTTCTTATTGCAAATGTTTTAATTTTTGTTGTTTTATTGCAAAAAAGAGCCTCAGACCGCTCTGCCATCGGGTGGGTGGTCGAAAACTGCCCGAAAACGGCGGGTGAACTCCTCATAATGGTCCAACGCCGCATCTCCTCCTCCACACACAGCGCTGTCCCATTCCAGGGCTCTCCCGGTGAAGCACGAGACGAGGGCGAAACTCTTCTTACGGTCAGTTGGAACTGGGTGGACCGTGGCCAGATAAAGTTCTAATTGGAGCAGGAAACCCCTGGCAGCACTTCCGTCGTAACCCTGAGGCAAGGCTAGACTGATGCCACCGGGTTCGAATAGACCCCGGTTGGGCTGGTGGAGGCGCTGGATGAATTCCCTGTCTCTCCCAGCGGTCCAGATTCTGGTCAAAGCGATCCATGGCGGCGCGTAGATGGTGTAGCTTCTCTGCATTCTCCTGGATGCACTCCTCCACCTCCCTGTCCGGGGTATCTTCTCCTGCTGACTTCAATATATGGGTCGGTGATTCCGTCATAATAGTGTATGTAGGTGGCAGGGAAGTCAGGCGCAGGAGAAACCAAATTGGTTAAACTGGAGTATTTAATGACAAAACAAACTCAAAAACCAAAGTACAAAATAACATGGGTAACATATACCCGTCTTACACCGATACAAATACACACGTAACATATCACAAACAATCACCGACAAGGACATGAGGGGAAACAGAGGGTTAAATACACAACATGTAATTAATGGGATTGGAAACAGGTGTGATGTAAGACAAGACAAAACCAATGGATAATGAAAAACTGATCAAAGATGGCTAGAAGACCGGTGACGTCGACCGCCGAACACCACCCGAGCAAGGAGGGGCATCGACTTCGGCAGAAGTCGTGACACAGAGAGGATATAGGATAGACACCAGAGAGGATATAGGATAGGATAGACACCAGAGAGGATATAGGATAGGATAGACACCAGAGAGGATATAGGATAGGATAGACACCAGAGAGGATATAGGATAGGATAGACACCAGAGAGGATATAGGATAGGATAGACACCAGAGAGGATATAGGTCTTACGTCTTAAGTCGTGACAGGGTCTTACCTAGTGTGTACAGACAGTAAACTACTACGGGTTATGTATGTTATGTTATGCCCGCAGGACTCTTGCCAAAGCACTCCCAAGGTGCCCTTCCCTCCCTGGGAACAAAAACAGAATAACAAAAACAATGTCAATCATCAAAACACTGCATCCTACTTACACACACAGAACATGCTAATTATCTCTCTCTCTCTCTGCAACAACCAACAAAAGATATCAAAGAAGCTCGCTCTGAGAAACAACCAACCCAGGATATAACCCTCATCTCTCTCTGAGGAACAACCAACCCAGGATATAACCCTCATCTCTCTACTGAGGAACAACCAACCCAGGATATAACCCTCATCTCTCTGAGGAACAACCAACCCAGGATATAACCCTCATCTCTCTGAGAAACAACCAACCCAGGATATAACCCTCATCTCTCTACTGAGGAACAACCAACCCAGGATATAACCCTCATCTCTCTGAGCAACAACCAACCCAGGATATAACCCTCATCTCTCTACTGAGGAACAACCAACCCAGGATATAACCCTCATCACTCTACTGAGGAACAACCAACCCAGGATATAACCCTCATCTCTCTGAGAAACAACCAACCCAGGATATAACCCTCATCTCTCTGAGAAACAACCAACCCAGGATATAACCCTCATCTCTCTGAGAAACAACCAACCCAGGATATAACCCTGATCTCTCTACTGAGAAACAACCAACCCAGGATATAACCCTCCTCTCTCTGAGAAACAACCAACCCAGGATATAACCCTCATCTCTCTGAGAAACAACCAACCCAGGATATAACCCTCATCTCTCTGAGAAACAACCAACCCAGGATATAACCCTCATCTCTCTGAGCAACAACCAACCCAGGATATAACCCTCATCTCTCTACTGAGAAACAACCAACCCAGGATATAACCCTCATCTCTCTGAGAAACAACCAACCCAGGATATAACCCTCATCTCTCTGAGAAACAACCAACCCAGGATATAACCCTCATCTCTCTGAGAAACAACCAACCCAGGATATAACCCTGATCTCTCTACTGAGAAACAACCAACCCAGGATATAACCCTCCTCTCTCTGAGAAACAACCAACCCAGGATATAACCCTCATCTCTCTGAGAAACAACCAACCCAGGATATAACCCTCATCTCTCTGAGAAACAACCAACCCAGGATATAACCCTCATCTCTCTGAGCAACAACCAACCCAGGATATAACCCTCATCTCTCTACTGAGAAACAACCAACCCAGGATATAACCCTCATCTCTCTACTGAGGAACAACCAACCCAGGATATAACCCTCATCTCTCTACTGAGCAACAACCAACCCAGGATATAACCCTCATCTCTCTGAGAAACAACCAACCCAGGATATAACCCTCATCTCTCTACTGAGGAACAACCAACCCAGGATATAACCCTAATCTCTCTACTGAGAAACAACCAACCCAGGATATAACCCTCATCTCTCTACTGAGAAACAACCAACCCAGGATATAACCCTCATCTCTCTACTGAGAAACAACCAACCCAGGATATAACCCTCATCTCTCTACTGAGAAACAACCAACCCAGGATATAACCCTCATCTCTCTGAGAAACAACCAACCCAGGATATAACCCTCATCTCTCTACTGAGAAACAACCAACCCAGGATATAACCCTCATCTCTCTGAGAAACAACCAACCCAGGATATAACCCTCATCTCTCTACTGATGAACAACCAACCCAGGATATAACCCTCATCTCTCTACTGAGGAACAACCAACCCAGGATATAACCCTCATCTCTCTGAGAAACAACCAACCCAGGATATAACCCTCATCTCTCTGAGAAACAACCAACCCAGGATATAACCCTCATCTCTCTGAGAAACAACCAACCCAGGATATAACCCTCATCTCTCTGAGAAACAACCAACCCAGGATATAACCCTCATCTCTCTGAGCAACAACCAACCCAGGATATAACCCTCATCTCTCTACTGAGAAACAACCAACCCAGGATATAACCCTCATCTCTCTACTGAGGAACAACCAACCCAGGATATAACCCTCATCTCTCTACTGAGCAACAACCAACCCAGGATATAACCCTCATCTCTCTGAGAAACAACCAACCCAGGATATAACCCTCATCTCTCTACTGAGGAACAACCAACCCAGGATATAACCCTAATCTCTCTACTGAGGAACAACCAACCCAGGATATAACCCTCATCTCTCTACTGAGAAACAACCAACCCAGGATATAACCCTCATCTCTCTCTGAGAAACAACCAACCCAGGATATAACCCTCATCTCTCTACTGAGGAACAAACCAACCCAGGATATAACCCTCATCTCTCTGAGCAACAACCAACCCAGGATATAACCCTCATCTCTCTACTGAGGAACAACCAACCCAGGATATAACCCTCATCTCTCTGAGGAACAACCAACCCAGGATATAACCCTCATCTCTCTACTGAGGAACAACCAACCCAGGATATAACCCTCATCTCTCTGAGAAACAACCAACCCAGGATATAACCCTCATCTCTCTGAGAAACAACCAACCCAGGATATAACCCTCATCTCTCTACTGATGAACAACCAACCCAGGATATAACCCTCATCTCTCTACTGAGGAACAACCAACCCAGGATATAACCCTCATCTCTCTGAGAAACAACCAACCCAGGATATAACCCTCATCTCTCTGAGAAACAACCAACCCAGGATATAACCCTCATCTCTCTGAGAAACAACCAACCCAGGATTAACCCTCATCTCTCTGAGAAACAACCAACCCAGGATATAACCCTCATCTCTCTGAGCAACAACCAACCCAGGATATAACCCTCATCTCTCTACTGAGAAACAACCAACCCAGGATATAACCCTCATCTCTCTACTGAGGAACAACCAACCCAGGATATAACCCTCATCTCTCTACTGAGCAACAACCAACCCAGGATATAACCCTCATCTCTCTGAGAAACAACCAACCCAGGATATAACCCTCATCTCTCTACTGAGGAACAACCAACCCAGGATATAACCCTCATCTCTCTGGGAAACAACCAACCCAGGATATAACCCTCATCTCTCTGAGAAACAACCAACCCAGGATATAACCCTCATCTCTCTACTGAGCAACAACCAACCCAGGATATAACCCTCATCTCTCTGGGAAACAACCAACCCAGGATATAACCCTCATCTCTCTACTGAGAAACAACCAACCCAGGATATAACCCTCATCTCTCTACTGAGAAACAACCAACCCAGGACATAACCCTCATCTCTCTACTGAGAAACAACCAACCCAGGATATAACCCTCATCTCTCTGAGAAACAACCAACCCAGGATATAACCCTCATCTCTCTGAGAAACAACCAACCCAGGATATAACCCTCATCTCTCTACTGATGAACAACCAACCCAGGATATAACCCTCATCTCTCTACTGAGGAACAACCAACCCAGGATATAACCCTCATCTCTCTACTGAGAAACAACCAACCCAGGATATAACCCTCATCTCTCTCTGAGAAACAACCAACCCAGGATATAACCCTCATCTCTCTACTGAGGAACAAACCAACCCAGGATATAACCCTCATCTCTCTGAGCAACAACCAACCCAGGATATAACCCTCATCTCTCTCTGAGAAACAACCAACCCAGGATATAACCCTCATCTCTCTGAGCAACAACCAACCCAGGACATAACCCTCATCTCTCTACTGAGCAACAACCAACCCAGGACATAACCCTCATCTCTCTACTGAGGAACAACCAACCCAGGATATAACCCTCATCTCTCTACTGAGAACAAACCAACCCAGGATATAACCCTCATCTCTCTACTGAGGAACAACCAACCCAGGATATAACCCTAATCTCTCTGAGAAACAACCAACCCAGGATATAACCCTCATCTCTCTACTGAGCAACAACCAACCCAGGATATAACCCTCATCTCTCTACTGAGGAACAACCAACCCAGGATATAACCCTTACATAGCTGGAGGAGGAGTCTGTAATGGGATACAGCTGTATCCTGACGAGGGGGCGTGGTCAGCTCTCCAATTAGCAATGGGGGCCGACCAATCAGCTGCTTGGGGGAATTCAGGAAGCCATCCTGAAACACACACATACAAACACACAAACCACAACACAGAAACCACAACACAGAAACCACAACACAGAAACCACAACACAGAAACTGGGGAACGTAACAGGTGACCTGTGATGACCTGTTCAGTTAGATGACCTGATGACCTGTTCAGGTAGATGACCTGATGACCTGTTCAGGTAGATGACCTGTTGACCTGTTCAGTTAGATGACCTGATGACCTGTTCAGTTAGATGACCTGGTGACCTGTTCAGGTAGATGACCTGATGACCTGTTAAGCTGTTCAGTTAGATGACCTGGTGACCTGTTGACCTGTTCAGTTAGATGACCTGATGACCTGTTAACCTGTTCAGTTAGATGACCTGATGACCTGTTCAGGTAGATGACCTGATGACCTGTTCAGTTAGATGACCTGATGACCTGTTCAGTTAGATGACCTGATGACCTGTTCAGTTAGATGACCTGATGACCTGTTCAGGTAGATGACCTGATGACCTGTTCAGGTAGATGACCTGATGACCTGTTCAGTTAGATGACCTGATGACCTGTTCAGGTAGATGACCTGATGACCTGTTCAGTTAGATGACCTGATGACCTGTTCAGTTAGATGACCTGTTGACCTGTTCAGTTAGATGACCTGATGACCTGTTCAGTTAGATGACCTGATGACCTGTTCAGGTAGATGACCTGATGACCTGTTCAGGTAGATGACCTGTTGACCTGTTCAGTTAGATGACCTGATGACCTGTTCAGTTAGATGACCTGGTGACCTGTTCAGGTAGATGACCTGATGACCTGTTAACCTGTTCAGTTAGATGACCTGGTGACCTGTTGACCTGTTCAGTTAGATGACCTGATGACCTGTTAACCTGTTCAGTTAGATGACCTGATGACCTGTTCAGGTAGATGACCTGATGACCTGTTCAGTTAGATGACCTGATGACCTGTTCAGGTATATGACCTGATGACCTGTTCAGTTAGATGACCTGATGACCTGTTCAGGTAGATGACCTGATGACCTGTTCAGTTAGATGACCTGATGACCTGTTCAGTTAGATGACCTGTTGACCTGTTCAGTTAGATGACCTGATGACCTGTTCAGTTAGATGACCTGATGACCTGTTCAGGTAGATGACCTGATGACCTGTTCAGGTAGATGACCAGATGACCTGTTCAGTTAGATGACCTGATGACCTGTTCAGGTAGATGACCTGATGACCTGTTCAGTTAGATGACCTGATGACCTGTTCAGTTAGATGACCTGTTGACCTGTTCAGTTAGATGACCTGATGACCTGTTCAGTTAGATGACCTGATGACCTGTTCAGTTAGATGACCTGATGACCTGTTCAGTTAGATGACCTGATGACCTGTTCAGTTAGATGACCTGATGACCTGTTCAGTTAGATGACCTGATGACCTGTTCAGTTAGATGACCTGATGACCTGTTCTGTAAGATGACCTGATGACCTGTTCAGTTAGATGACCTGATGACCTGTTGACCTGTTCAGTTAGATGACCTGTTGACCTGTTCAGTTAGATGACCTGTTGACCTGTTCAGTTAGATGACCTGATGACCTGTTCAGTTAGATGACCTGTTGACCTGTTCAGGTAGATGACCTGATGACCTGTTCAGGTAGATGACCTGATGACCTGTTCAGTTAGATGACCTGATGACCTGTTCAGTTAGATGACCTGATGACCTGTTCAGTTAGATGACCTGATGACCTGTTCAGGTAGATGACCTGATGACCTGTTCAGGTAGATGACCTGATGACCTGTTCAGTTAGATGACCTGATGACCTGTTCAGTTAGATGACCTGATGACCTGTTCAGTTAGATGACCTGATGACCTGTTCAGTTAGATGACCTGATGACCTGTTCAGGTAGATGACCTGATGACCTGTTCAGGTAGATGACCTGATGACCTGTTCAGGTAGATGACCTGATGACCTGTTCAGTTAGATGACCTGATGACCTGTTCAGTTAGATGACCTGGTGACCTGTTCAGGTAGATGACCTGATGACCTGTTAACCTGTTCAGTTAGATGACCTGGTGACCTGTTCAGTTAGATGACCTGATGACCTGTTAACCTGTTCAGTTAGATGACCTGATGACCTGTTCAGGTAGATGACCTGATGACCTGTTCAGGTAGATGACCTGATGACCTGTTCAGTTAGATGACCTGATGACCTGTTCAGGTAGATGACCTGATGACCTGTTCAGTTAGATGACCTGATGACCTGTTCAGTTAGATGACCTGTTGACCTGTTCAGTTAGATGACCTGATGACCTGTTCAGGTAGATGACCTGATGACCTGTTCAGTTAGATGACCTGATGACCTGTTCAGTTAGATGACCTGATGACCTGTTCAGTTAGATGACCTGTTGACCTGTTCAGTTAGATGACCTGATGACCTGTTCAGTTAGATGACCTGATGACCTGTTCAGTTAGATGACCTGATGACCTGTTCAGGTAGATGACCTGATGACCTGTTCAGTTAGATGACCTGATGACCTGTTCAGGTAGATGACCTGATGACCTGTTCAGTTAGATGACCTGATGACCTGTTCAGGTAGATGACCTGATGACCTGTTCAGTTAGATGACCTGATGACCTGTTCAGTTAGATGACCTGATGACCTGTTCAGTTAGATGACCTGTTGACCTGTTCAGTTAGATGACCTGATGACCTGTTCAGTTAGATGACCTGATGACCTGTTCAGTAAGATGACCTGTTCAGTTAGATGACCTGATGACCTGTTCAGTTAGATGACCTGATGACCTGTTCAGTTAGATGACCTGATGACCTGTTCAGTTAGATCACCTGATGACCTGTTCAGGTAGATGACCTGATGACCTGTTCAGTTAGATGACCTGTTCAGTTAGATGACCTGGTGACCTGTTCAGTTAGATGACCTGATGACCTGTTCAGGTAGATGACCTGATGACCTGTTCAGTTAGATGACCTGTTGACCTGTTCAGTTAGATGACCTGATGACCTGTTCAGGTAGATGACCTGATGACCTGTTCAGTTAGATGACCTGATGACCTGTTCAGTTAGATGACCTGTTGACCTGTTCAGTTAGATGACCTGATGACCTGTTCAGTTAGATGACCTGATGACCTGTTCAGGTAGATGACCTGATGACCTGTTCAGTTAGATGACCTGATGACCTGTTCAGGTAGATGACCTGATGACCTGTTCAGTTAGATGACCTGATGACCTGTTCAGGTAGATGACCTGATGACCTGTTCAGTTAGATGACCTGATGACCTGTTCAGTTAGATGACCTGATGACCTGTTCAGTTAGATGACCTGTTGACCTGTTCAGTTAGATGACCTGATGACCTGTTCAGTTAGATGACCTGTTCAGTAAGATGACCTTTTCAGTTAGATGACCTGATGACCTGTTGACCTGTTCAGTTAGATGACCTGTTGACCTGTTCAGTTAGATGACCTGTTGACCTGTTCAGTTAGATGACCTGATGACCTGTTCAGTTAGATGACCTGTTCAGTAAGATGACCTTTTCAGTTAGATGACCTGATGACCTGTTGACCTGTTCAGTTAGATGAC
This sequence comes from Salmo salar, assembly GCF_965601325.2. Taxonomy (NCBI): domain Eukaryota; kingdom Metazoa; phylum Chordata; class Actinopteri; order Salmoniformes; family Salmonidae; genus Salmo; species Salmo salar. The sequence goes on along the minus strand of NC_138291.1, from coordinate 182,473,984 downwards.
CTGTTGACCTGTTCAGTTAGATGACCTGTTGACCTGTTCAGTTAGATGACCTGATGACCTGTTCAGTTAGATGACCTGTTCAGTTAGATGACCTGATGACCTGTTCAGGTAGATGACCTGATGACCTGTTCAGGTAGATGACCTGATGACCTGTTCAGTTAGATGACCTGATGACCTGTTCAGTTAGATGACCTTATGACCTGTTCAGGTAGATGACCTGATGACCTGTTCAGTTAGATGACCTGATGACCTGTTCAGGTAGATGACCTGATGACCTGTTCAGTTAGATGACCTGATGACCTGTTCAGGTAGATGACCTGATGACCTGTTCAGTTAGATGACCTGATGACCTGTTCAGTTAGATGACCTGATGACCTGTTCAGTTAGATGACCTGATGACCTGTTCAGTTAGATGACCTGATGACCTGTTCAGTAAGATGACCTGATGACCTGTTCAGGTAGATGACCTGATGACCTGGTGACCTGTTCAGTTAGATGACCTGATGACCTGTTCAGGTAGATGACCTGATGACCTGGTGACCTGTTCAGTTAGATGACCTGTTCAGTTAGATGACCTGATGACCTGTTCAGTTAGATGACCTGATGACCTGTTCAGTTAGATGACCTGATGACCTGTTCAGTTAGATGACCTGATGACCTGTTCAGTCATCCCTGTTCAGTTAGATGACCTAATGACCTGTTCAGTTAGATGACCTGATGACCTGTTCAGGTAGATGACCTGATGACCTGGTGACCTGTTCAGTTAGATGACCTGATGACCTGTTCAGGTAGATGACCTGATGACCTGGTGACCTGTTCAGTTAGATGACCTGTTGACCTGTTCAGTTAGATGACCTGATGACCTGTTCAGGTAGATGACCTGTTGACCTGTTCAGTTAGATGACCTGTTGACCTGTTCAGTTAGATGACCTGATGACCTGTTCAGTTAGATGACCTGATGACCTGTTCAGTTAGATGACCTGATGACCTGTTCAGTTAGATGACCTGATGACCTGTTCAGGTAGATGACCTGATGACCTGTTCAGGTAGATGACCTGATGACCTGTTCAGTTAGATGACCTGATGACCTGTTCAGTTAGATGACCTGATGACCTGTTCAGTTAGATGACCTGATGACCTGTTCAGGTAGATGACCTGATGACCTGTTCAGGTAGATGACCTGATGACCTGTTAACCTGTTCAGTTAGATGACCTGGTGACCTGTTCAGTTAGATGACCTGATGACCTGTTAACCTGTTCAGTTAGATGACCTGATGACCTGTTCAGGTAGATGACCTGATGACCTGTTCAGGTAGATGACCTGATGACCTGTTCAGTTAGATGACCTGATGACCTGTTCAGGTAGATGACCTGATGACCTGTTCAGTTAGATGACCTGTTGACCTGTTCAGTTAGATGACCTGATGACCTGTTCAGTTAGATGACCTGATGACCTGTTCAGTTAGATGACCTGATGACCTGTTCAGTTAGATGACCTGATGACCTGTTCAGTTAGATGACCTGATGACCTGTTCAGGTAGATGACCTGATGACCTGTTCAGTTAGATGACCTGATGACCTGTTCAGGTAGATGACCTGATGACCTGTTCAGTTAGATGACCTGATGACCTGTTCAGTTAGATGACCTGATGACCTGTTCAGTTAGATGACCTGTTGACCTGTTCAGTTAGATGACCTGATGACCTGTTCAGTTAGATGACCTGATGACCTGTTCAGTAAGATGACCTGTTCAGTTAGATGACCTGATGACCTGTTCAGTTAGATGACCTGATGACCTGTTCAGTTAGATGACCTGATGACCTGTTCAGTTAGATCACCTGATGACCTGTTCAGGTAGATGACCTGATGACCTGTTCAGTTAGATGACCTGTTCAGTTAGATGACCTGGTGACCTGTTCAGGTAGATGACCTGATGACCTGTTCAGTTAGATGACCTGGTGACCTGTTCAGTTAGATGACCTGATGACCTGTTAACCTGTTCAGTTAGATGACCTGATGACCTGTTCAGGTAGATGACCTGATGACCTGTTCAGGTAGATGATCTGATGACCTGTTCAGTTAGATGACCTGATGACCTGTTCAGGTAGATGACCTGATGACCTGTTCAGTTAGATGACCTGTTGACCTGTTCAGTTAGATGACCTGATGACCTGTTCAGGTAGATGACCTGATGACCTGTTCAGTTAGATGACCTGATGACCTGTTCAGTTAGATGACCTGTTGACCTGTTCAGTTAGATGACCTGATGACCTGTTCAGTTAGATGACCTGATGACCTGTTCAGGTAGATGACCTGATGACCTGTTCAGTTAGATGACCTGATGACCTGTTCAGGTAGATGACCTGATGACCTGTTCAGTTAGATGACCTGATGACCTGTTCAGGTAGATGACCTGATGACCTGTTCAGTTAGATGACCTGATGACCTGTTCAGTTAGATGACCTGATGACCTGTTCAGTTAGATGACCTGTTGACCTGTTCAGTTAGATGACCTGATGACCTGTTCAGTTAGATGACCTGTTCAGTAAGATGACCTTTTCAGTTAGATGACCTGATGACCTGTTGACCTGTTCAGTTAGATGACCTGTTGACCTGTTCAGTTAGATGACCTGTTGACCTGTTCAGTTAGATGACCTGATGACCTGTTCAGTTAGATGACCTGTTCAGTTAGATGACCTGATGACCTGTTCAGGTAGATGACCTGATGACCTGTTCAGGTAGATGACCTGATGACCTGTTCAGTTAGATGACCTTATGACCTGTTCAGGTAGATGACCTGATGACCTGTTCAGTTAGATGACCTGATGACCTGTTCAGGTAGATGACCTGATGACCTGTTCAGTTAGATGACCTGATGACCTGTTCAGGTAGATGACCTGATGACCTGTTCAGTTAGATGACCTGATGACCTGTTCAGTTAGATGACCTGATGACCTGTTCAGTTAGATGACCTGATGACCTGTTCAGTTAGATGACCTGATGACCTGTTCAGTAAGATGACCTGATGACCTGTTCAGGTAGATGACCTGATGACCTGGTGACCTGTTCAGTTAGATGACCTGATGACCTGTTCAGGTAGATGACCTGATGACCTGGTGACCTGTTCAGTTAGATGACCTGTTCAGTTAGATGACCTGATGACCTGTTCAGTTAGATGACCTGATGACCTGTTCAGTTAGATGACCTGATGACCTGTTCAGTTAGATGACCTGATGACCTGTTCAGTCATCCCTGTTCAGTTAGATGACCTGATGACCTGTTCAGTTAGATGACCTGATGACCTGTTCAGGTAGATGACCTGATGACCTGGTGACCTGTTCAGTTAGATGACCTGATGACCTGTTCAGGTAGATGACCTGATGACCTGGTGACCTGTTCAGTTAGATGACCTGTTGACCTGTTCAGTTAGATGACCTGATGACCTGTTCAGGTAGATGACCTGTTGACCTGTTCAGTTAGATGACCTGTTGACCTGTTCAGTTAGATGACCTGATGACCTGTTCAGTTAGATGACCTGATGACCTGTTCAGTTAGATGACCTGATGACCTGTTCAGTTAGATGACCTGATGACCTGTTCAGGTAGATGACCTGATGACCTGTTCAGGTAGATGACCTGATGACCTGTTCAGTTAGATGACCTGATGACCTGTTCAGTTAGATGACCTGATGACCTGTTCAGTTAGATGACCTGATGACCTGTTCAGGTAGATGACCTGATGACCTGTTCAGGTAGATGACCTGATGACCTGTTAACCTGTTCAGTTAGATGACCTGGTGACCTGTTCAGTTAGATGACCTGATGACCTGTTAACCTGTTCAGTTAGATGACCTGATGACCTGTTCAGGTAGATGACCTGATGACCTGTTCAGGTAGATGACCTGATGACCTGTTCAGTTAGATGACCTGATGACCTGTTCAGGTAGATGACCTGATGACCTGTTCAGTTAGATGACCTGTTGACCTGTTCAGGTAGATGACCTGATGACCTGTTCAGTTAGATGACCTGGTGACCTGTTCAGGTAGATGACCTGATGACCTGTTCAGTTAGATGACCTGGTGACCTGTTCAGTTAGATGACCTGATGACCTGTTAACCTGTTCAGTTAGATGACCTGATGACCTGTTCAGGTAGATGACCTGATGACCTGTTCAGGTAGATGACCTGATGACCTGTTCAGTTAGATGACCTGATGACCTGTTCAGGTAGATGACCTGATGACCTGTTCAGTTAGATGACCTGTTGACCTGTTCAGTTAGATGACCTGATGACCTGTTCAGGTAGATGACCTGATGACCTGTTCAGTTAGATGACCTGATGACCTGTTCAGTTAGATGACCTGTTGCCCTGTTCAGTTAGATGACCTGATGACCTGTTCAGTTAGATGACCTGATGACCTGTTCAGGTAGATGACCTGATGACCTGTTCAGTTAGATGACCTGATGACCTGTTCAGGTAGATGACCTGATGACCTGTTCAGTTAGATGACCTGATGACCTGTTCAGGTAGATGACCTGATGACCTGTTCAGTTAGATGACCTGATGACCTGTTCAGTTAGATGACCTGATGACCTGTTCAGTTAGATGACCTGTTGACCTGTTCAGTTAGATGACCTGATGACCTGTTCAGTTAGATGACCTGTTCAGTAAGATGACCTTTTCAGTTAGATGACCTGATGACCTGTTGACCTGTTCAGTTAGATGACCTGTTGACCTGTTCAGTTAGATGACCTGTTGACCTGTTCAGTTAGATGACCTGATGACCTGTTCAGTTAGATGACCTGTTCAGTTAGATGACCTGATGACCTGTTCAGGTAGATGACCTGATGACCTGTTCAGGTAGATGACCTGATGACCTGTTCAGTTAGATGACCTGATGACCTGTTCAGTTAGATGACCTTATGACCTGTTCAGGTAGATGACCTGATGACCTGTTCAGTTAGATGACCTGATGACCTGTTCAGGTAGATGACCTGATGACCTGTTCAGTTAGATGACCTGATGACCTGTTCAGGTAGATGACCTGATGACCTGTTCAGTTAGATGACCTGATGACCTGTTCAGTTAGATGACCTGTTCAGTAAGATGACCTGATGACCTGTTCAGGTAGATGACCTGATGACCTGGTGACCTGTTCAGTTAGATGACCTGATGACCTGTTCAGGTAGATGACCTGATGACCTGGTGACCTGTTCAGTTAGATGACCTGTTCAGTTAGATGACCTGATGACCTGTTCAGTTAGATGACCTGATGACCTGTTCAGTTAGATGACCTGTTGACCTGTTCAGTTAGATGACCTGATGACCTGTTCAGGTAGATGACCTGTTGACCTGTTCAGTTAGATGACCTGTTGACCTGTTCAGTTAGATGACCTGATGACCTGTTCAGTTAGATGACCTGATGACCTGTTCAGTTAGATGACCTGATGACCTGTTCAGTTAGATGACCTGATGACCTGTTCAGGTAGATGACCTGATGACCTGTTCAGGTAGATGACCTGATGACCTGTTCAGTTAGATGACCTGATGACCTGTTCAGTTAGATGACCTGATGACCTGTTCAGTTAGATGACCTGATGACCTGTTCAGGTAGATGACCTGATGACCTGTTCAGGTAGATGACCTGATGACCTGTTAACCTGTTCAGTTAGATGACCTGGTGACCTGTTCAGTTAGATGACCTGATGACCTGTTAACCTGTTCAGTTAGATGACCTGATGACCTGTTCAGGTAGATGACCTGATGACCTGTTCAGGTAGATGACCTGATGACCTGTTCAGTTAGATGACCTGATGACCTGTTCAGGTAGATGACCTGATGACCTGTTCAGTTAGATGACCTGTTGACCTGTTCAGGTAGATGACCTGATGACCTGTTCAGTTAGATGACCTGGTGACCTGTTCAGGTAGATGACCTGATGACCTGTTCAGTTAGATGACCTGGTGACCTGTTCAGTTAGATGACCTGATGACCTGTTAACCTGTTCAGTTAGATGACCTGATGACCTGTTCAGGTAGATGACCTGATGACCTGTTCAGGTAGATGACCTGATGACCTGTTCAGTTAGATGACCTGATGACCTGTTCAGGTAGATGACCTGATGACCTGTTCAGTTAGATGACCTGTTGACCTGTTCAGTTAGATGACCTGATGACCTGTTCAGGTAGATGACCTGATGACCTGTTCAGTTAGATGACCTGATGACCTGTTCAGTTAGATGACCTGATGACCTGTTCAGTTAGATGACCTGATGACCTGTTCAGTAAGATGACCTGATGACCTGTTCAGGTAGATGACCTGATGACCTGGTGACCTGTTCAGTTAGATGACCTGATGACCTGTTCAGGTAGATGACCTGATGACCTGGTGACCTGTTCAGTTAGATGACCTGTTCAGTTAGATGACCTGATGACCTGTTCAGTTAGATGACCTGATGACCTGTTCAGTTAGATGACCTGATGACCTGTTCAGTTAGATGACCTGATGACCTGTTCAGTCATCCCTGTTCAGTTAGATGACCTGATGACCTGTTCAGTTAGATGACCTGATGACCTGTTCAGGTAGATGACCTGATGACCTGGTGACCTGTTCAGTTAGATGACCTGATGACCTGTTCAGGTAGATGACCTGATGACCTGGTGACCTGTTCAGTTAGATGACCTGTTGACCTGTTCAGTTAGATGACCTGATGACCTGTTCAGGTAGATGACCTGTTGACCTGTTCAGTTAGATGACCTGTTGACCTGTTCAGTTAGATGACCTGATGACCTGTTCAGTTAGATGACCTGATGACCTGTTCAGTTAGATGACCTGATGACCTGTTCAGTTAGATGACCTGATGACCTGTTCAGGTAGATGACCTGATGACCTGTTCAGGTAGATGACCTGATGACCTGTTCAGTTAGATGACCTGATGACCTGTTCAGTTAGATGACCTGATGACCTGTTCAGTTAGATGACCTGATGACCTGTTCAGGTAGATGACCTGATGACCTGTTCAGGTAGATGACCTGATGACCTGTTAACCTGTTCAGTTAGATGACCTGGTGACCTGTTCAGTTAGATGACCTGATGACCTGTTAACCTGTTCAGTTAGATGACCTGATGACCTGTTCAGGTAGATGACCTGATGACCTGTTCAGGTAGATGACCTGATGACCTGTTCAGTTAGATGACCTGATGACCTGTTCAGGTAGATGACCTGATGACCTGTTCAGTTAGATGACCTGTTGACCTGTTCAGGTAGATGACCTGATGACCTGTTCAGTTAGATGACCTGGTGACCTGTTCAGGTAGATGACCTGATGACCTGTTCAGTTAGATGACCTGGTGACCTGTTCAGTTAGATGACCTGATGACCTGTTAACCTGTTCAGTTAGATGACCTGATGACCTGTTCAGGTAGATGACCTGATGACCTGTTCAGGTAGATGACCTGATGACCTGTTCAGTTAGATGACCTGATGACCTGTTCAGGTAGATGACCTGATGACCTGTTCAGTTAGATGACCTGTTGACCTGTTCAGTTAGATGACCTGATGACCTGTTCAGGTAGATGACCTGATGACCTGTTCAGTTAGATGACCTGATGACCTGTTCAGTTAGATGACCTGTTGCCCTGTTCAGTTAGATGACCTGATGACCTGTTCAGTTAGATGACCTGATGACCTGTTCAGGTAGATGACCTGATGACCTGTTCAGTTAGATGACCTGATGACCTGTTCAGGTAGATGACCTGATGACCTGTTCAGTTAGATGACCTGATGACCTGTTCAGGTAGATGACCTGATGACCTGTTCAGTTAGATGACCTGATGACCTGTTCAGTTAGATGACCTGATGACCTGTTCAGTTAGATGACCTGTTGACCTGTTCAGTTAGATGACCTGATGACCTGTTCAGTTAGATGACCTGTTCAGTAAGATGACCTTTTCAGTTAGATGACCTGATGACCTGTTGACCTGTTCAGTTAGATGACCTGTTGACCTGTTCAGTTAGATGACCTGTTGACCTGTTCAGTTAGATGACCTGATGACCTGTTCAGTTAGATGACCTGTTCAGTTAGATGACCTGATGACCTGTTCAGGTAGATGACCTGATGACCTGTTCAGGTAGATGACCTGATGACCTGTTCAGTTAGATGACCTGATGACCTGTTCAGTTAGATGACCTTATGACCTGTTCAGGTAGATGACCTGATGACCTGTTCAGTTAGATGACCTGATGACCTGTTCAGGTAGATGACCTGATGACCTGTTCAGTTAGATGACCTGATGACCTGTTCAGGTAGATGACCTGATGACCTGTTCAGTTAGATGACCTGATGACCTGTTCAGTTAGATGACCTGTTCAGTAAGATGACCTGATGACCTGTTCAGGTAGATGACCTGATGACCTGGTGACCTGTTCAGTTAGATGACCTGATGACCTGTTCAGGTAGATGACCTGATGACCTGGTGACCTGTTCAGTTAGATGACCTGTTCAGTTAGATGACCTGATGACCTGTTCAGTTAGATGACCTGATGACCTGTTCAGTTAGATGACCTGTTGACCTGTTCAGTTAGATGACCTGATGACCTGTTCAGGTAGATGACCTGTTGACCTGTTCAGTTAGATGACCTGTTGACCTGTTCAGTTAGATGACCTGATGACCTGTTCAGTTAGATGACCTGATGACCTGTTCAGTTAGATGACCTGATGACCTGTTCAGTTAGATGACCTGATGACCTGTTCAGGTAGATGACCTGATGACCTGTTCAGGTAGATGACCTGATGACCTGTTCAGTTAGATGACCTGATGACCTGTTCAGTTAGATGACCTGATGACCTGTTCAGTTAGATGACCTGATGACCTGTTCAGGTAGATGACCTGATGACCTGTTCAGGTAGATGACCTGATGACCTGTTAACCTGTTCAGTTAGATGACCTGGTGACCTGTTCAGTTAGATGACCTGATGACCTGTTAACCTGTTCAGTTAGATGACCTGATGACCTGTTCAGGTAGATGACCTGATGACCTGTTCAGGTAGATGACCTGATGACCTGTTCAGTTAGATGACCTGATGACCTGTTCAGGTAGATGACCTGATGACCTGTTCAGTTAGATGACCTGTTGACCTGTTCAGGTAGATGACCTGATGACCTGTTCAGTTAGATGACCTGGTGACCTGTTCAGGTAGATGACCTGATGACCTGTTCAGTTAGATGACCTGGTGACCTGTTCAGTTAGATGACCTGATGACCTGTTAACCTGTTCAGTTAGATGACCTGATGACCTGTTCAGGTAGATGACCTGATGACCTGTTCAGGTAGATGACCTGATGACCTGTTCAGTTAGATGACCTGATGACCTGTTCAGGTAGATGACCTGATGACCTGTTCAGTTAGATGACCTGTTGACCTGTTCAGTTAGATGACCTGATGACCTGTTCAGGTAGATGACCTGATGACCTGTTCAGTTAGATGACCTGATGACCTGTTCAGTTAGATGACCTGTTGCCCTGTTCAGTTAGATGACCTGATGACCTGTTCAGTTAGATGACCTGATGACCTGTTCAGGTAGATGACCTGATGACCTGTTCAGTTAGATGACCTGATGACCTGTTCAGGTAGATGACCTGATGACCTGTTCAGTTAGATGACCTGATGACCTGTTCAGGTAGATGACCTGATGACCTGTTCAGTTAGATGACCTGATGACCTGTTCAGTTAGATGACCTGATGACCTGTTCAGTTAGATGACCTGTTGACCTGTTCAGTTAGATGACCTGATGACCTGTTCAGTTAGATGACCTGTTCAGTAAGATGACCTTTTCAGTTAGATGACCTGATGACCTGTTGACCTGTTCAGTTAGATGACCTGTTGACCTGTTCAGTTAGATGACCTGTTGACCTGTTCAGTTAGATGACCTGATGACCTGTTCAGTTAGATGACCTGTTCAGTTAGATGACCTGATGACCTGTTCAGGTAGATGACCTGATGACCTGTTCAGGTAGATGACCTGATGACCTGTTCAGTTAGATGACCTGATGACCTGTTCAGTTAGATGACCTTATGACCTGTTCAGGTAGATGACCTGATGACCTGTTCAGTTAGATGACCTGATGACCTGTTCAGGTAGATGACCTGATGACCTGTTCAGTTAGATGACCTGATGACCTGTTCAGGTAGATGACCTGATGACCTGTTCAGTTAGATGACCTGATGACCTGTTCAGTTAGATGACCTGTTCAGTAAGATGACCTGATGACCTGTTCAGGTAGATGACCTGATGACCTGGTGACCTGTTCAGTTAGATGACCTGATGACCTGTTCAGGTAGATGACCTGATGACCTGGTGACCTGTTCAGTTAGATGACCTGTTCAGTTAGATGACCTGATGACCTGTTCAGTTAGATGACCTGATGACCTGTTCAGTTAGATGACCTGTTGACCTGTTCAGTTAGATGACCTGATGACCTGTTCAGGTAGATGACCTGTTGACCTGTTCAGTTAGATGACCTGTTGACCTGTTCAGTTAGATGACCTGATGACCTGTTCAGTTAGATGACCTGATGACCTGTTCAGTTAGATGACCTGATGACCTGTTCAGTTAGATGACCTGTTGACCTGATGACCTGTTCAGTTAGATGACCTGTTGACCTGTTCAGTTAGATGACCTGTTGACCTGTTCAGGTAGATGACCTGATGACCTGTTCAGTTAGATGACCTGTTGAGTTAGATGACCTGATGACCTGTTCAGGTAGATGACCTGTTGACCTGTTCAGGTAGATGACCTGTTCAGTTAGATGACCTGATGACCTGTTCAGTTAGATGACCTGATGACCTGTTCAGGTAGATGACCTGTTCAGTGTCGTCCATGTTGTTATTGGTTTAGTGTTTTACTGCCGTTGGGTTAATACTCAGTTCCTGCAACTCAGTTTAATTCAAATGTTTTTCGTTTGTCCTCATTACATGGTTATATCTATGAAATACAATGTTTATAGAAAATCTTCGGAGTGAATTTTGAGATTAACAAACACTTATTCAATGGAAGCCGTATGTCTTTTCAATCCCAGTTACCATCTTCAACCCTGTTACATTACAATTTTGAAAAGTTTCTGAAATATGAATGTAATGTTTGTTGAGCTCAGTCTGACCTGTTTAGATGTTTCATGAGCATATTGATTTTAGTTCAAATTCTGAAATTAAACCATACTTTTGATTAAAAAACAATTATGAGACTGTTGAGTGTCCACATCAGGCTTTAGTATAGCAAAAGTGTGATATTTTATATTTGCAATTATTGAATTCGTTCGAGAGACATGTGAAATGTTAATTTTATTACAAAGTGTATTTTATAATCATATCCAGACAGCTTCCACAGTGTCCATAACGGACAAATGGTGTCCATATCAGAAGAACATGGCTGATAATGACAGGGCTTTTCTTGCCTGAGATGGAAAAATATGTTTTCTTAAGAGGTTCAATATGTCCTGGGGCGCTCAGAAAAAAAAGAACATTTATTTTGGTAAAAAAAGAAAAATAAATCGTACCGGTTTTGTGTCCCAGCTGCAGACTGCTGCTAGAGCTGTTCACTCCTCAGCTAACAGAGATATCATCAAATCCATGTCAACAACCACACTGGGTTACATAACAGTGGATAGGGGAGGGAGGAGGGAGGGAGGGAGAGGGAGGAAGAGGGGGAGGGAGGAAGAGGGGGGAGGGAGGAAGAGGGGTGAGGGGGGAGGGAGGGAGAGGGAGGGAGGGAGAGGGAGGAAGAGGGGGAGGGAGGAAGAGGGGGGAGGGAGGAAGAGGGGTGAGGGGGGAGGGAGGGAGGGAGGAAGAGGGGGAGGGAGGAAGAGGGAGGAGAAAGGAAGAGGGAGGAAGAGGGAGGAAGAGGGGAGAGGGAGAGGGAGAGAGAGGAAGAGGGGGGAGGGAGGAAGAGGGGGGAAGAGGGAGGAAGAGGGGGGAGGGAGGAAGAGGGGGTTGGGAGGGAGGAAGAGGGAGGAGGGAGGAAGAGGGAGGAAGAGGGAGGAAGAGGGGGGAGGGAGGAAGAGGGGGGAGGGAGGGAGGAAGAGGGAGGAGGGAGGAAGAGGGGGAGGGAGGAAGAGGGAGGAGGGAGGAAGAGGGAGGAAGAGGGAGGAAGAGGGGGGAGGGAGGAAGAGGGAGGAAGGAGGGAGGAGGGAGGAAGAGGGAGGAAGAGGGAGGAGGGAGGAAGAGGGGGAGGGAGGAAGAGGGGGGAGGGAGGAAGAGGGGTGAGGGGGGAGGGAGGGAGAGGGAGGGAGGGAGAGGGAGGAAGAGGGGGAGGGAGGAAGAGGGGGGAGGGAGGAAGAGGGGGGAGGGGGGAGGGAGGGAGGGAGGAAGAGGGGGAGGGAGGAAGAGGGAGGAGAAAGGAAGAGGGAGGAAGAGGGAGGAAGAGGGGAGAGGGAGAGGGAGAGAGAGGAAGAGGGGGGAGGGAGGAAGAGGGGGGAAGAGGGAGGAAGAGGGGGGAGGGAGGAAGAGGGGGTTGGGAGGGAGGAAGAGGGAGGAGGGAGGAAGAGGGAGGAAGAGGGAGGAAGAGGGGGGAGGGAGGAAGAGGGGGGAGGGAGGGAGGAAGAGGGAGGAGGGAGGAAGAGGGGGAGGGAGGAAGAGGGAGGAGGGAGGAAGAGGGAGGAAGAGGGAGGAAGAGGGGGGAGGGAGGAAGAGGGAGGAAGGAGGGAGGAGGGAGGAAGAGGGAGGAAGAGGGAGGAGGGAGGAAGAGGGAGGAGGCAGTCCAACACGATTTGGCACTACATGTCTGCGTCCCAAATTGCCTCCTATTTCCTATATATATATACATATATTGCACTACCAGAGTCCTGGTCAACAGTAGCGCACTAGATAGCTATTTGAGACACTGTCATAAGATTCATACCAGTTAACCTTCGACCTCATCCCCAGGCTATTGGGCACAGGACGAAGAGTCTTGTATGGTGTGGTGTGGTGTAATCTTGGCAACCCAGAATCAAATCTTGTGTGAGCAGCAGCCTGTTTGCTTCCTAGTGTATAAACCCTTGGTGTGGGAGACAGACCACCAACCAAGAAAAAGTTAGACAGTATGTGAGGTAGGTTTCCTCTTTGGCCAGAGGATTTCTGCTCTACTCTGTTGGATAGCTGGATCTGTTAGTGCTTCAACAACAACAACATGATAAAAAAACATGATGAAGATGCTGCTTGACTCTTCAAGGGCTTTAGGCTACGTCAAAGACCCGTCAAACACCTGCATTGTTTACAACAACAAAAAAGATAATTGGCAACCAACCGTTCTCAACAGACTAGAACCTTCTAACAGAAAGAAAAACAAAAACACAGTGAATATAATGTTCAATCGAAAGCGCAATCTTTTGACCAATGGGTAAAATAATGTTAATTGCGTAGAACGAAAGAAAAAAAAAATCTGTAAAATAGCATTGAATCAGCTAAACTGGCAGGATTCCTTTCCCGTTGAACTCTTCATCTTTCTTCTCAAATCCAACAAGACATAAAACAATATAGAAGGTAACATAAATATCGATTTTGAGATAATAGTATTTTCATATCAATTTAAAAATTCCCGTTCTTTTTCAAAGCTTTCTCACAACAACAACAAAAAAAAAAAACAAGCGTTTCTCTGCGAAATGTCTACAGAGCACTGAGCATATACCGAGCAATTTATTTCCAAGCCTTTTTACATTTTTAATTCAGCTCGTGTCAAATGTATTTTTTTTTGTATTTTTTTTTGTTGGTGACACGCGGAAACTACTTAGAAGACGACGACAACAACAAAAATGTAAAATCCTCAAAAGTATTTCGGAGAAACCTGCCCTAAAACGTCAACACAGTGCCAGGTGGTAATTATCAGATGTTAGGTTACAACAACAAAAAACTACTTTCTGATATAAAGTTAAGAATATGTTAAAGAAAACGCCAACTGAACAATTCAGAACATAAATAATCACACTTGTCTCGGTAAAATGTATTTCAAAACATAAGAAAGTGAAACTTCATCACCAAAAGGGTGTTTGGACACCCTAAATTAGTTTGGTCTCTTCATTCGCTAATCCTTTGGCCGGTCGGTGGGACAGAAAGCTTCTAGGACAGCCTGTCTATGGTATCAGGGTGGTGTTCATTAGTGCACAATGTAGAAAAACGTTAAACAACGGAAAGCGTTCAGCAACAAAAATGAGTTTCTTTTTGGACAAGTTCAGGTAGTCTGTTTTCTTCTGTTTGGTTTCTAGTGAATACAACCCAGGCTATTTTGGTGTGCAACAAGGAACAATACAGGGCTTCCAGACAGACAGACAGACAGAGAGAGAGAGAGAGAGAGAGAGAGAGAGGAGAGAGAGAGAGAGAGAGAGAGAGAGAGAGAGAGAGAGAGAGAGAGAGAGAGAGAGAGAGAGAGAGAGAGAGAGAGAGAGAGAGAGAGAGAGAGAGAGAGAGAGAGAGAGACACAGAGAGAGAGAGACACAGAGAGAGAGAGACACAGAGAGAGAGAGACACAGAGAGAGACAGAAGAGAGTACAGACAGACAGACAGACAGACAGACAGACAGACAGACAGACAGACAGACAGAGAGTACCATCCACTCCGCTCCATGGCTCTTCCCAGCAGGCCATTGTCTCACGTCAGATGGCGTCACTCCTACACGGCGCTCATCCCTCAGCCGATCTGTCACGTAGGACGTGGAACTCATCTCTAACAATCTAGATTTTAGTGCAGGGCTTGTTTTGAACGGCCATACGGTAGATAGTTTGCCAGCTTTGTAAGGCACCAAGGTTCTGGGACTGTTCTCAGAAATCAGCAGGTGTCTGACTGTGACAGCTGGTAATGTGCCTTGCTGTGCTGTAGAACTCGGCAGAACAAGATATCATGAAAACTAATTCGTGCATTAGCCAGAATTTACTAGGGTTATTCAGCATTGAGTGTGTGTGTGAACTCGCATTGTTAACATCCCTGCCTTTCATTATGGATTGATTTGAGTCTGGTTCAGCCAGCAAGCAGACACTAGCTAGTGTAGCTAACGCTTTAGCTAGCTAATTATAGTGTACATTACGAATTTCATAAATACTGATTCTACCGACCACAAAACACCTTCGTTAGATGTAGAATTAGCTAGTGAAGATTTATTAGCTCCAGGTTGATATTATTGGTCAGATTAACTCAGACTCCAGGTTGATATTTTTTGGTCAGATTAACTCAGACTGCAGGCTGATATTATTGGTCAGATTAACTCAGACTGCAGGCTGATATTATTGGTCAGATTAACTCAGACTCCAGGTTGATATTTTTTGGTCAGATTAACTCGGAGTCTTTTAGATGACGTAGTGGCTTCAGCAGACGATGTCACCTTCGTAACATTTTCGAATGTTAGCACAGCATATTGTGGCCAAACTTATTTTTAGCTATCCCATGAGTGTTTGCAAGTTATCAGACAGATCAGCGCAGACTGCCGTTGAGCTACCTGACGTGAGACAACGACCAGCAGGCAGGACGGGACGTTTTCGACTGACTGGGTTTCACAAACAGAAACGCCAAAACTAAAAAAAGATTTCCGTCTGAAGACTCCAAAAGCCCATTTCCTTGGTAATCTCCCTTCCAGAGTATCTGTGTCGGTGTGTGACTCTGGTGACTCGGGTAGAGAAGTGTTTGAGATGTTATGTCCACTTTTCCAATGTGCTTCAAAGGTCAGCTGGCCGTTTCAGTCTTCCTCCGTTTCTGTCTCCTGTGGCTGCTTGTCCTGTAATACTGGAATGACTGACTCCCACGCTGCAAGGCACTAAAACACACAGACAGATGGTAGCGTTAACACACTGAAACACACAGAGAGATGGTAGAGTTAACACACAGACAGATGGTAGTGTTAACACACTGAAACACACAGACAGATGGTAGAGTTAACACACAGACAGATGGTAGCGTTAACACACAGAGAGATGGTAGTGTTAACACACAGAAACACACAGAGAGATGGTAGTGTTAACAGACAGAGAGATGGTAGTGTTAACACAGAGAGATGGTAGTGTTAACACACAGACAGATGGTAGCGTTAACACAGAGAGATGGTAGTGTTAACACACAGACAGATGGTAGCGTTAACACACAGAGAGATGGTAGTGTTAACACACAGACAGATGGTAGTGTTAACAGTCAGATATGACCAGATACAGAGGCACTGGAGTGACACTGAACGCATCATAAGACATGAGATAAAAAGGTTTCTAAAGTCATTCTTGGTGTCATTCTTAGTTCCTCTGCAGCCCATTCCTACTTCCTGTTGGCCCCTGTTAGTTTCAACGTCACAAGTCACCAAAGGGCTTTAATACATTTAGTTAGAATATATGTTACTGTTTGTTTTTCCTTTGTTTATTCAACCAGGTTCAACCTGCTGCACTGAAACACTAGTGGGGACGGTGAACGTTCAAATAAAATTGTATTTGTCAAATGTGCCAAATACAACAGGTGTAGACCTTACAGTGAAATGCTTACATATGAGCCGTTAACCAGTCTGGGATAGGGGGCAGTATTTTCACGGCCGGATGAAAAACGTACCCAATTTAAACAGGTTACTTCTCTGGCCCAGAAACTAGAATATGCATATTATTATTAGATTTGGATAGAAAACACTCAGAAGTTTCTAAAACTGTTTGAATGGTGTCTGTGAGTATAACAGAACTCATATGGCAGGCAAAAACCAGAGAAAAAGTTAACCAGGAAGTGGAGGATCTGAGAATTGTAGTTCTTCTTTCTAGTCCCTTTTGAAACTACAGTATCTGTGGGGTTATGTTGCACTTCCTAAGGCTTCCATTGGCTGTCTAAAGCTTTCAGAAAGTGGTTTGAGCATTTTCCTGTCACTGGGCAGAGTATAGGAGCTCAGTTACTGAGTGGTCTGCCTGGCAACAAAGGAATTGGATATGCGCAGTCCCGCGAGCTCGCTGTTCCTTCTTTTTCTCCTTGAATACGCTATTGTCCGGTTGGAATATTATCGCAATTTTACGTTAAAAATACCATAACGATTGATTTTAAACAGCGTTTGACATGCTTCTAAGTACGGTAATAGAACATTTTGACTTTTCGTCTCTGGTTCAGCGCTCGCGCGTTATGCCTTTGGATAAGTGATCTGTACGCACGAACAAAACGGAGGTATTTGGACATAAATATGGATTATTTGGAACAAAAACAACATTTCTTGTGGAAGTAGCAGTCCTGGGAGTGCATTCTGACGAAGATCAGCAAAGGTAAGAGAATATTTCTAATACTAATTCTGAGTTTAGGTTGCCCCGAACTTGGCGGGTGTCTGAATAGCTCGCCGTGATGGCTGAACTATGTACTCAGAATATTGAAAAATGTGCTTTCTCCGTAAAGCTATTTTAAAATCTGACACAGCGGTTGCATCCAGGGGTAGTCTATCTATAATTCTTTAAATAATTGTTATATATTTTGTCAACGTTTATGATGAGTGTTTTTGTAAATTGATGTGCACATTCACTGGACGTTTTGGTGGGAATACATTTTCTGAACATTACGCGCCAATGTAAAATGCTGTTTTTGGATATAAATATGAACTTTATCGAACAAAACATACATGTATTGTGTAACATGATGTCCTAGGAGTGTCATCTGATGAAGATCGTCAAAGGTTAGTGCTTCATTTAGCTGTGTTTTGGGTTTTATTGACACATGTCCTTGCTTAGAAAATGGCTGTGTGATTATTTTTGTCTATGTACTCTCCTAACATAATGTAATGTTTTGCATTCGCTGTAAAGCCTTTTTCAAATCGGACAATGTGGTTAGATTAAGGAGAAGTGTATCTTTAAAATGGTGTAAAATAGTTGTATGTTTGAGAAAAGTTGAATTATGACATTTTGTTGTTTTTTGAATTTGCCGCCCTGATATTTCACTGGCTGTGTCCCACCTAGCCCATAGAAGTTAACCAACAGTTTTAAGAAAATACAAAATAAAGAGCAGCAATAAATAACAATAGCGGGGATATATAGAGGGGGCACCGGTGTCGAGGTAATTGAGGTAATAAACTCAGCAAAAAAAAAAGAAACGTCCCTTTTTCAGGACCCTGTCTTTCAAAGATAATTCGTAAAAATCCAAATAACTTCACAGATCTTCATTGTAAAGGGTTTAAACACTGTTTCCCCATGCTTGTTCAATGAACCATAAACAATTCATGAACATGCACCTGTGGGACGGTCGTTAAGACCCTAACAGCTTACAGACGGTAGGCAATTAAAGTCACAGTTACGAAAACTTAGGACACTAAAGAGGCCTTTCTACTGACTCTGAAAAACACCAAAAGAAAGATGCCCAGGGTCCCTGCTCATCTGTGTGAACGTGCCTTAGGCATGCTGCAAGGAGGCATGAGGACTGCAGATGTGGCCAGGGCAATAAATTGCAATGTCCGTACTGTGAGACGCTTAAGACAGCGCTACAGGGAGACGTTGCCTATGTCGCTGGACCAGACAGAACTGGCAAAAAGTGCTCTTCACTGATGAGTCGCGGTTTTGTCTCACCAGGGGTGATGGTCAGATTCGCATTTATCGTTGAAGGAATGAGCGTTACACCGAGGCCTGTACTCTGGAGCGGGATTGATTTGGAGGTGGAGGGTCCGTCATGGTCTGGGGCGGTGTGTCACAGCATCATCGGACTGAGCTTGTTGTCATTGCAGGCAATCTCAACGCTGTGCGTTACAGGGACGACATCCTCCTCCCTCATGTGGTACCCTTCCTGCAGGCTCATCCTGACATGACCCTCCAGCATGACAATGCCACCAGCCATACTGCTCGTTCTGTGCGTGATTTCCTGCAAGACAGGAATGTCAGTGTTCTGCCATGGCCAGCGGATCTCAATCCCTCTGAGCACGTCTGGGACCTGTTGGATCGGAGGGTGAGGGCTAGGGCCATTCCCCCCAGAAATGTCCAGGAACTTGCAGGTGCCTTGGTGGAAGAGTGGGGTAACATCTCACAGCAAGAACTGGCAAATCTGGTGCAGTCCATGAGGAGGAGATGCACTGCAGTACTTAATGCAGCTGGTGGCCACACCAGATACTGACTGTTACTTTTGATTTTGCCCCCCCCCTTTTGTTCAGAGACACATTATTCCATTTCTGTTAATCACATGTCTGTGGAACTTGTTCAGTTTATGTCTCAGTTGTTGAATCTTGTTATGTTCATACAAATATTTACACATGTTAAGTTTGCTGAAGATAAACACAGTTGACAGTTAAAGGACGTTTCTTTTTTTGCTGAGTTTATAAATACAGGTAGAGTTATTAAAGTGCATAGATAGTAACAGAGAGTAGCAGCGGTGTAAAAGAGGGGGAGGGGGCAATGCAAATAGTCTGGGTAGCCATTTGATTAGATGTTCAGCACTCTTATGGCTTGGGGGTAGAAGCTGTTTAGAAGCTTCTTGGACCTAGACTTGGCGCTCCGGTACCGCTTGCTGTGCGGTAGCAGAGAGAACAGTCTATGACTAGGGTGGTTGGAGTCTTTGACAATTTTTAGGGCCATCCTCTGACACCGCCTGGTATAGAGGTCCTGGAGGGCAGGAAGTTTGGCCCCAGTGATGTACTGGGCCTTACGCACTACCCTCTGTAGCGCCTTGCGATTGGAGACCGAGCAGTTTCCATAACACGCAGTGATGCAACCAGTCAGGATGCTCTCGATGGCGCACATGTAAAACCGTTTGAGGATCTGAGTACCCATGCCAAATCTTTTCAGTCTCCTGAGGGGGAATAGGTCTTGTCGTGCCCTCTTCACGGCTGTCTTGGTGTGCTTGGACCATGTTAGTTTGTTGGTGATGTGGACGGCAAGGAACTTGAAGCTCTCAACCTGCTCCACTACAGCCCCGTCGATGAGAATGGGGGCGTGCTCAGTCCTCCTTTTCCTGTAGTCCACAATCATCTCCTTTGTCTTGATCACATTGAGGGAGAGGTTATTGTCCTGGCACCACACTGCCAGGTCTCTGACCTCCTCCCTATAGGCTGTATCATCATTGTCAGTGTTCAGGCCTTCCACTGTTGTGTCGTCAGCAAACTCAATGATGGTGTTGGAGTCATGCCTGGCCATGCAGTCGTGGGTGAACAGGGAGTACAGGAGGGGACTGATCACGCACCCCTGAGGGGCCCCCGTGTTGAGGATCAGCGTGGTAGATGTGTTGCTACCTACCCTCACCACCTGGGGGCGGCCCGTCAGGAAGTCCAGGATCCAGTTGCAGAGGGAGGTGTAAAGTCCCAGGGTCCTTAGCTTAGTGATGAGCTTTGTGGGCACTATGGTGTTGAACACTGAGCTGTAGTCAATGAATAGCACTCTCACATAAGTGTTCCTTTTGTCCAGGTGGGAAAGGGCAGTGTGGAGTGCAATAGAGATTGCATCATCTGTGGATCTGTTTGGGCGGTATGCAAATTGGAGTGGGTCTAGGGTTTCTGGGATAATGGTGTTGATGTGAGCCATTACCAGCCATTCAAAGCACTTCATGGCTACGGACGTGAGTGCTACGGGTCTGTAGTCATTTAGGCAGGTTACCTTAGTGTTCTTGGGCACAGGGACTATGGTGGTCTGCTTGAAACATGTTGGTATTAGAGACTCAGACAGGGAGAGGTTGAAAATGTCAGTGAAGACACTTGTCAGTTGATCAGCGTATGCTCGGAGTACACGTCCTGCTAATCCGTCTGGCCCCGCGGCCTTGTGAATGTTAACCTGTTTAAAGGTCTTACTCACATTGGCTGCAGAGCGCGTGATCACACAGTCGTCCGGAACAGCTGATGCTCTCATGCATGTTTCAGTGTTACTTGCCTCAAAGCGAGCATAGAAGTAGTTTAGCTCGTCTGGTAGGCTCGTGTCACTGGACAGCTCTCAGCTGTGCTTCCCTTTGTAGTCTGTAATAGTTTGCAAGCCCTGCCACATCCGACGAGCGGTGTAGTACGATTCGATCTTAGTCCTGTATTGATGCTTTCCCTGTTTGATGGTTCGTTAACGCCACAGTCACTGTGGGGACGACGTCCTCGATGCACTTATTGAAGAAGCCAGTGACTGATGTGGTGTACTCCTCAATGCCATCGGATGAATCCCGGAACATATTCCAGTCTGTGAGAGCCTGTGTTGGTGTTGGAGTGGAACATATTCCAATCTGCTTCACTAGACCACTTTTTTATAGACCGAGTCACTGGTGCTTCCTGCTTTAATTTTTGCTTGTAAGCAGGAATCAGGAGGGTAGAATGATGGTCAGATTTGCCAAATGGAGGGCGAGGGAGAGCTTTGTACGCGTCTCTATGTGTGGAGTAAAGGTGGTCTAGAGTTTTTTTTCCTCTGGTTGCACATTTAAAATATTGATGGAAATTTGGTAGAACTGATTTAAGTTTCCCTGCATTAAAGTCTCCGGCCACTAGGAGCGCCGCCTCTGGGTGAGTGGTTTCCTGTTTGCTTATTTCCTTATACAGCTGACTGAGTGCGGTCTTAGTGCCAGCATCTGTCTGTGGTGGTAAATTAACAGCCACTAAAAGTATAGCTGAAAACTCTCTAGGCAAATAGTGTGGCCTGCAATTTATCACAATATACTCTACTTCAAGCGAGCAAAATCTCATTCAGTGCGGTGTTAGTGCCAGCATCGGTCTGTGGTGGTATGTAGACAGCTACGAAAAATATAGATGAAAACTTTCTAGGTAGATAGTGTGGTCTACAGCTTATCATGAGATACTCTACCTCAGGCGAGCAAAACCTGGAGACAACCTTAGATATCGTGCACCAGCTGTTGTTTACAAATATGCATAGGCCCCCGCCCCGTGGCGCCCAGAGGCTGCTGTTCTATCCTGCCAATACAGTGTCGATGGAGTGTTTAACCCGCCAGCTGTATGATATTAATGTCGTCGTTCAGCCACGACTCGGTGAAACATAAGATATTATAGTTTTTAATGTCCTGTTGGTAGAATATATCATCATTGGATATATTAAATCTGCGTTCCTCCAAAGCTCAGTTGTCCTGAGTCTGCACAACTCTGCAGGGACCTAGGATAAACCTTCAAGCTGCATACTGGACCCTATTCCAACTAAATTACAGAAAGAGCTACTTCCTGTGCTCGGCCCTCCTATGTTGAACATAATAAACGGCTCTCTATCCACCGGATGTGTACCAAGCTCACAAAAAGTGGCAGAAATAAAGCCTCTCTTGAAAAAGCCAAACCTTGACCCAGAAAATATAAAAAACTATCGGCCTATATCGAATCTCCCATTCCTCTCAAAAATTATAGAAAAAGCTGTTGCGCAGCAACTCACTGCCTTCCTGAAGACAAACAATGTATACGAAATGCTTCAGTCTGGTTTTAGACCCCATCATAGCACTGAGACTGAACTTGTTTAGGTGGTAAATTAACTTTTAATGGCATCAGACCGAGGCTCTGCATCTGTCCTCGTGCTCCTAGACCTTAGTGCTGCTTTTGATACCATTGATCACCACATTCTTTTGGAGAGATTGGAAACCCAAATTGGTCTACATGGACAAGTTCTGGCCTGGTTTAGATCTTATCTGTCGGAAAGATATCAGTTTGTGTCTGTGAATGGTTTAATCCTCTGACAAATCAATTGTAAATTTCGGTTTTCGGACCACTATTGTTTTAACTATATATTTTACCTCTTGGTGATGTCATTCGGAAACATAATGTTAAATTTCACTGCTATGCGGACGACACACAGCTGTACATTTCTCTGAAACATGGTGAAGCCCCAAAATCGCCCTCGCTAGAAGCCTGTGTTTCAGACATAAAGAAGTGGATGGCTGCAAACTTTCTACTTTTAAACTCGGACAAAACAGAGATGCTTGTTCTAGGTCCCAAGAAACAAAGAGATCTTCTGTTGAATCTGACAATTAATCTTGATGGTTGTACAGTCGTCTCAAATAAAACTGTGAAGGACCTCGGCGTTACTCTGGACCCTGATCTCTCTTTTGAAGAACATATCAAGACTGTTTCAAGGACAGCTTTTTTCCCATCTACGTAACATTGCCAACATCAGAAAATTTCTTTCCTGAAAAATGAATCCATGCTTTTGTCACTTCTAGATTAGACTACTGCAATGCTCTACTTTCCGGCTACAGCACTAAATAAACTTCAGTTAGGCTGCTAGAATCTTGACTAGAACCAAAAAATGTGATCATATTACTCCAGTGCTAGCCTCTCTACACTGGCTTCCTGTTAAGGCTAGGGCTGATTTCACGGTTTTACTGCTAACCTACAAAGCATTACATGGGCTTGCTCCTACCTATCTTTCCGATTTGGTCCTGCCGTACATACCTACACGTACGCTACGGTCACATGACGCAGGCCTCCTTACCGTCCCTAGAATTTCTAAGCAAACAGCTGGAGGCAGGGCTTTCTCCTATAGAGCTACATTTTTATGGAATGATCTGCCTACCCATGTGAGAGATGCAGACTCAGTCTCAACTTTTAAGTCTTTACTGAAGACTCATCTCTTCAGTAGGTCCTATGATTGAGTGTAGTCTGGCCCAGGAGTGTGAAGGTGAACGGAAAGGCTGGAGCAATGAACCGCCCTTGCTGTTTCTGCCTGGCCGGTTCCCCTCTCTCCACTGGGATTCTCTGCCTCTAACCCTATTACAGGGGCTGAGTCACTGGCTCACTGGTGCTCTTCCATGCCGTCCCTAGGAGGGGTGCGTCACTTGAGTGGGTTGAGTCACTGACGTGGTCTTCCTGTCTGGGTTGGCGCCCCCCCTTGGGTTGTGCCGTGGCGGAGATCTTTGTGGGCTATACTCTGCCTTGTCTCAGGATGGTAAGTTGGTGGTTGAAGATATCACTCTAGTGGTGTGGGGTCTGTGGTTTGGCAAAGTGGGTGGGGTCTGTGCTTTGGCAAAGTGGGTGGGGTTATATCCTACCTGTTTGGCCCTGTCCGGGGGTATCATCGGACGGTGCCACAGTGTCTCCTGACCCCTCCTGTCTCAGCCTCCAGTATTTATACTGCAATAGTTGTGTCGGGGGGCTAGGGTCAGTCTGTTATATCTGGAGTATTTCTCCTGTCTTATCCAGTGTCCTGTGTGAATTTAAGTATGCTCTCTCTAATTCTCTTTCTTTCTCTCTCGGAGGACCTGAGCCCTAGGACCATGCCTCAGGACTACCTGGCTTGATGACTCCTTGCTGTCCCCAGTCCACCTGGCCGTGCTGCTGCTCCAGTTAACTGTTCTGTTCTGCCTGTGGCTATGGAACCCTGACCTGTTCACCGGACGTGCTACCTGTCCCAGACCTGCTGTTTTCAACTCTCTAGAGACAGCAGGAGCGGTAGAGATACTCTCAAAGATCTGCTATGAAAAGCCAACTGCCATTTACTCCTGAGGTGCTGACCTGTTGCACCCTCGACAACCACTGTGATTATTATTATCTGACCCTGCTGGTCATCTATGAACATTTGAACATCTTGGCCATGCTCTGTTATAATCTCCACTCGGCACAGCCAGAAGAGGACTGGCCACCCCTCATAGCCTGGTTCCTCTCTAGGTTTCTAATCTCCACCCAGCACAGCCAGAAGAGGACTGGCCACCCCTCATAGCCTGGTTCCTCTCTAGGTTTCTTCCTAGGTTCTGGCCTTTCTAGGGAGTTTTTCCTAGCCACCGTGCTTCTACATCTGCATTGCTTGCTGTTTGGGATTTTAGGCTGGGTTTCTGTACAGCACTTTGAGATATCAGCTGATGTAAGAAGGACTTTATAAATACATTTGATTTGATATACGTGCTTTTAGTTCGTCCCATTTAAAAACACAAATTACACATCCCTTTTTAACAGATTCATATCTTTGGTTTGGTACGGTAAAACGCAGTTGATCATTTTCAAATTCAAATGGCACGGACAAAAATCGAGGCACTCTCTGTACAAAAGTTGAATAGACACAAACAAATACACAGATTTTGACAGTCAAGCTAACTATCACTCAAATGGAAGCCAACCCCTGTTACTATGTAGAACTACCTGTGAAGGTATTGATTAGTTGAAATGATCCAGTCAAAAAAAGTCTTGCGTTTCCTTCTCATATGGGTCATCTACCATAAACACCGTGGCTCTAGGAGACTAGCTACGACGTGTCGTCATCTATCAACAGGTCATATAGTTTACTTAGTTAGTTCATTGTGTTTTGTCTTTTAGAACAGAGAAAAACGGTACATTGGTACCAGTCCAATTTCTATATTTATTATAATATTCAATGATTTCTATACAAAATGTCAATATATTTTGTATTTAACGTCAGTGATTAATTTGCGCACACTATTGATTACAGTAGAACAAGCTAATCAATTCCGGTTTAGAGTGTCCGCTTGGTAAATGCTGATGTTTCTAAGGTACTAATTTAGCTAAATACAGTGTACGTCGTGACAAGTGTGACCTGTGTGTAGGGAGTAACATGTGACACTGTAAGTTGAAGACATACAACTTATTTCAACATATTGATTATGAATTTGGACATTTAAAACCAGCGCTTTGACACCCAAACAGGAAGCAGCAACAGTATCGTTTTCAAATGATGTTTTAGGAAAATTAATTATACTTAAAAAAAAAACATTATTATTATTATTTATTTTTTAAATCGACAGGATTCTACTTAATGAGGTAAAAACGACTTAACGAGCCTAAAAACCTGATATGATTGATGGATTGATTGATTTTGATGATATTACTGAAAATACATAGGATCAATAAGCAACGTTTTCCTTTGCACCCTGTACTACTACCTGTATTAAATGGATATATGATAACAAAAGCCAGTAGTCTGTAGTAGTCTCCTGCTCTTACCTTCTCATCGTCCTGGATGTTGTGGTCGGCCCTCTTACCTTCTCATAGTCCTGGATGTTGTGGTCGGCCCTCTTACCTTCTCATCGTCCTGGATGTTGTGGTCGGCCCTCTTACCTTCTCATAGTACTGGATGTTGTGGTCGGCCCTCTTACCTTCTCATAGTACTGGATGTTGTGGTCGGCCCTCTTACCTTCTCATAGTACTGGATGTTGTGGTCGGCCCTCTTACCTTCTCATAGTACTGGATGTTGTGGTCGGCCCTCTTACCTTCTCATAGTACAGGATGTTGTGGTCGGCCCTCTTACCTTCTCATAGTCCTGGATGTTGTGGTCGGCCCTCTTACCTTCTCATAGTCCTGGATGTTGTGGTCGGCCCTCTTACCTTCTCATAGTACTGGATGTTGTGGTCGGCCCTCTTACCTTCTCATAGTACTGGATGTTGTGGTCGGCCCTCTTACCTTCTCATAGTACTGGATGTTGTGGTCGGCCCTCTTACCTTCTCATAGTACAGGATGTTGTGGTCGGCCCTCTTACCTTCTCATAGTCCTGGATGTTGTGGTCGGCCCTCTTACCTTCTCATAGTACTGGATGTTGTGGTCGGCCCTCTTACCTTCTCATAGTACTGGATGTTGTGGTCGGCCCTCTTACCTTCTCATAGTACAGGATGTTGTGGTCGGCCCTCTTACCTTCTCATAGTCCTGGATGTTGTGGTCGGCCCTCTTACCTTCTCATAGTACTGGATGTTGTGGTCGGCCCTCTTACCTTCTCATAGTACTGGATGTTGTGGTCGGCCCTCTTACCTTCTCATCGTCCTGGATGTTGTGGTCGGCCCTCTTACCTTCTCATAGTACTGGATGTTGTGGTCGGCCCTCTTACCTTCTCATAGTACTGGATGTTGTGGTCGGCCCTCTTACCTTCTCATAGTACTGGATGTTGTGGTCGGCCCTCTTACCTTCTCATCGTCCTGGATGTTGTGGTCGGCCCTCTTACCTTCTCATAGTACTGGATGTTGTGGTCGGCCCTCTTACCTTCTCATAGTACTGGATGTTGTGGTCGGCCCTCTTACCTTCTCATAGTACTGGATGTTGTGGTCGGCCCTCTTACCTTCTCATAGTACTGGATGTTGTGGTCGGCCCTCTTACCTTCTCATAGTACTGGATGTTGTGGTCGGCCCTCTTACCTTCTCATAGTACAGGATGTTGTGGTCGGCCCTCTTACCTTCTCATAGTACTGGATGTTGTGGTCGGCCCTCTTACCTTCTCATAGTACTGGATGTTGTGGTCGGCCCTCTTACCTTCTCATAGTACTGGATGTTGTGGTCGGCCCTCTTACCTTCTCATAGTACTGGATGTTGTGGTCGGCCCTCTTACCTTCTCATAGTACTGGATGTTGTGGTCGGCCCTCTTACCTTCTCATCGTCCTGGATGTTGTGGTCGGCCCTCTTACCTTCTCATAGTACTGGATGTTGTGGTCGGCCCTCTTACCTTCTCATAGTACAGGATGTTGTGGTCGGCCCTCTTACCTTCTCATAGTCCTGGATGTTGTGGTCGGCCCTCTTACCTTCTCATAGTACTGGATGTTGTGGTCGGCCCTCTTACCTTCTCATAGTACAGGATGTTGTGGTCGGCCCTCTTACCTTCTCATAGTCCTGGATGTTGTGGTCGGCCCTCTTACCTTCTCATAGTACTGGATGTTGTGGTCGGCCCTCTTACCTTCTCATAGTACTGGATGTTGTGGTCGGCCCTCTTACCTTCTCATAGTACTGGATGTTGTGGTCGGCCCTCTTACCTTCTCATAGTACTGGATGTTGTGGTCGGCCCTCTTACCTTCTCATAGTACTGGATGTTGTGGTCGGCCATGCCAGTGAGTAGCTGTCTGAAGTCTTGTATCTTGTTGTTCTGCCACTGGTCCCAGTCTGACTTCAGGTCAGCGTTAAAACACTCCACTCTGTCCTGGCACTTCTCCACGTCTGTAGGCACCTGCTGTAGAGAGGGAACAGAACTAAGCACCTACTGTAGGGAGGACAGGGAACAGAACTAAGCACCTGCTGTAGAGAGGGGACAGGGAACAGAACTAAGCACCTGCTGTAGAGAGGGAACAGAACTAAGCACGTGCTGTAGAGAGGGAACAGAACTAAGCACCTGCTGTAGAGAGGACAGGGAACATAACTAAGCACCTGCTGTAGAGAGGACAGGGAACAGAACTAAGCACCTGCTGTAGAGAGGACAGGGAACAGAACTAAGCACGTGCTGTAGAGAGGGAACAGGGAACAGAACTAAGCACGTGCTGTAGAGAGGGAACAGGGAACAGAACTAAGCACCTGCTGTAGAGAGGGGACAGGGAACAGAACTAAGCACCTGCTGTAGAGAGGACAGGGGACAGAACTAAGCACCTGCTGTAGAGAAGGGACAGAACTAAGCACCTGCTGTAGAGAGGGGACAGAACTAAGCACCTGCTGTAGAGAGGGGACAGAACTAAGCACCTGCTGTAGAGAGGGGACAGGGAACAGAACTAAGCACCTGCTGTAGAGAGGGAACAGAACTAAGCACCTGCTGTAGAGAGGGGACAGAACTAAGCACCTGCTGTAGAGAGGACAGGGAACAGAACTAAGCACCTGCTGTAGAGAGGACAGGGAACAGAACTAAGCACCTGCTGTAGAGAGGAGACAGAACTAAGCACCTGCTGTAGAGAGGGGACAGAACTAAGCACCTGCTGTAGAGAGGGGACAGAAAGAGCACCTGCTGTAGAGAGGGGACAGAACTAAGCACCTGCTGTAGAGAGGGGACAGAACTAAGCACCTGCTGTAGAGAGGGGACAGAACTAAGCACCTGCTGTAGAGAAGGGACAGAACTAAGCTCCTGCTGTAGAGAGGACAGGGAACAGAACTAAGCACCTGCTGTAGAGAGGACAGGGAACAGAACTAAGCACCTGCTGTAGAGAGGAGACAGAACTAAGCACCTGCTGTAGAGAGGGAACAGAACTAAGCACCTGCTGTAGGGAGGGGACAGGGAGCAGAACTAAGCACCTGCTGTAGAGAGGACAGGGAACAGAACTAAGCACCTGCTGTAGAGAGGGGACAGGGAACAGAACTAAGCACCTGCTGTAGAGAGGACAGGGAACGGAACTAAGCACCCGCTGTAGAGAGGGAACAGGGAACAGAACTAAGCACGTGCTGTAGAGAGGGGACAGAACTAAGCACC